>NW_006442103.1:5083318-5103356 GCF_000325575.1 Pteropus alecto | reverse complement strand
AAAAAGCCATATGTAAAATTAAAAATATAGATGAATACTGAATGTCCAACCCAAATTCTGTCTTAGGTAGAGTCCATGCTCTTATCACTGCTACTTCATCCATCTTACTTGGCTGTTAACTTTACAGAAATGATAGAGAGGTATGCAAAAATTCCTGTCTTGATCAGACAGCAAAAGCTATGCTCCAGAGCTCCTGCTGAGCAATAACAAGTCCCTTCATCACCTGGTTAACCACATCTAGACGCTGACCTGAAGGCTTCAGAAAAATCATCCTAGGAGGGAATTTGATAGACTCATTAACGACAACCTGAAAGGATGTGTGCTTTCTTTCTTAGCTCACTATTCCAATGACTTCATTCAGCTCATCTTTCAATTCATCCTGAAAAATGAAAGAGGTTAACATGTCCTTTGTGGGGTAATTAGGAGGATCAATTTCAACTTCTAGGGGAACTACTCACATCAATTTCAAAAGATCAAAATTACCTAACTAAATGGTATGTGCACAGCACTCCTATTGGTCAGATAACACAGTTCAAGTTTTTAATGCCAAAATATAAGCATCATCACAATACTCACTTTTAGTTTCTTGTTCAGTTTACAGCAGTATCTATACACCATTGCCAAATTCAGAGGTCCAAAATCTGCATAGAAACTGAGATGTTTTTAAAAAGTAGTTAGTAAAAATGTAATTTTCAGTAACATCAATGTTCATTTTTATTTTCACTAAAATTGCAATAGAATTTCAATTATCTTCAGGAATATAGTCAATAATATTGTGATAAGTTGGCACTGAATTTAGTGAGGAGATCACTGAATTTAGTGAGGAGATCACATTGTAAGGTATATAAATATTGAACCACTGTATTATACACCTGAAACTAATATAAAATTGTATACCAACTATACTTAAATAAAAAAAAGAAATATCTTGAAAAAATAATTAAATAAACAAAGATTAAACCAACAACCACCAAAAAAATTATATAGGATTAATATTGGATTTCCCTATTGGGGGAGAAATTAATATAACTACAGAGCCTACAATGGTACTTACTTTCTTTTTGCCTATGTTACTTTGATATTTAAATTATTTTTATTCTACCTAGTCTATTAAACATTAATTATAATCTTTAAATTATTTATAGATACATTTCTGAAGCACACTGTCAGTTCTCAAACTGTACATTTTACCATTTGTTTTATGTGCTTCCTAACCTCCTATACTGTAGAAGCATGCCATCAGATTAAGATTGAGGATTATGATTGGTATGTGTTGATTGGTATGAAGTTGTGAGGAAAGCTTCCATCCAATTTTGGAAGATATTTCTCTTTTCCCTTCGTTCCAATGCCTATTTCTTGTAACTTCTCCAAAAAATTGAAAAGCAGGCAATGAAAAACACCAACATAACACACACATGGCCTGCACTTTCTCTATCATCCACTTAACCACAAAGCTCGTGTGCTCTGGGTTCCAATTCCAACTATTCCACACAAACTTCGCTCTCGGTTCTCGAGCACGTTAAACCCGAAGGTCTTTGTTTCATTCTCCTGGACTTTCTCCACTCCACGACACACTGGCTCATCTTCCTCTCTCCAAACACTGGCATCTCCAGGGCGCGGTCATCCGTCTGCAGATCACCCACTACCACGAGTCTCATTGATAACCTTATGGAAAACAGATGGCTCCTAACTGGAGACCCAGCATCGGTCTTTTCCATCTTCAACTACCCGCTGGACCTCACATCTACAGGGTCCTTCATTATCTGGAATTCAAAATATCTAAAACTCAACCCATCCTCCCTTCAAATCAGCCTGCCGAACTAAAAACATTTTGCTTCTCCTAGTCACTTAGACATAAAACCCCACAATCACAGAAGGGCAACCAATAAATATTAATTTGATTTTCAGACATCAAATAAACTACTACTCTAAGTTATCCCTTCCTTCTCCATTCCCACTTTAGCAACAAAGTCCAAATCCTCTCCATCATACATCTTCACTATTTGAATTCGCTCTCTCCCTGCCTAATCACCCTGCAGTCCATCCTGAGAAAACACTGTGCTTCTCTCAGTTTCCAGAACTTAGACTCGAGCCTCTCTTCACCATTATGCATACTGTCCATACTATGAATTATCCTTTTAAATGTAGATCCTACCTGCCCAACTACAGTATAAGCCTCTCACTCAGGAACTGTACCTCACACTTTATATGCTTAGAATGTCTTATTCATAATATTTTCTTCAACAAATAAGCCTTCATTATGGATATTCTGAGGCTCGATTCCAATTCACCCTAGATCATATATTTACTAAATATCAAGTTGTTTTTTAAAAAGCCTTTATTTTGAGGGAATCATTTGATTTCATTTTTCCGCTACCCAAGTTACACTATCATAGATAACATCAATACACTACATCAAATCTGCCAGTAACAACATGCCTTACATAAAAATACTCAACGTGTGTATGTTATTTGTGTTAGACAAGTTGGTAATATTTTCAAACTAACACCAAAATTAGCTGTCCCTGCCTCTGTCTGCTGGTTTCATAACAGTAAATTTCAAAAAAAAAAAAAAAGACACTTGCAATTATTTGAAATAAAAAGTTCTTGATTTATTTCTAAAGTTCCCAGTGCGATGCTGTGCTGTAAGTATAAACAAAACACCCATGAATCCAAAATGTACTATGCCTATAACACCTAATTACTGACTAGTCCAAGGCCTGTCAACAAGAATTCATTTAAAGGAACTAAAATGAAGAGTTTACAAATACACGTCTACCACAATATGGCATTAATTAAGGTAGCCTGTGTCCATCACAGAGATCTCCTTGTCTTTGGGTTACCAGAAGCAACATGCTTGACTAGTACACCTTGTTTTTTCTACTTTAACATGAATACTGACACAGAACTTTAAGGTTAATCTAGCATTTTTAGTAGTTTCAGCTTGTTAAACTCGTTTTGAACAAATTCCAGCTTCATACTAACCATTACAAGCCTACTTCAATTTCAAACTCAAAGCTTCTAACCGTACAGTTTCTAACCGTATAGTCAGCTCAGCCATGTGTAAGTCTGGATGCAATGTGGTTAAAAAACACAGCTGTTTCACCAAACGCTGGGAAATAAATTGGTATACTCCAATAACACAGGAGAAAGTAAATCAAATACAGACCTCATCTTTACATTAATCTGTACTCTCCAATATGGTAGCCAGTAGCCACACGTGCTATTTAAATCTAAATTCATTAAAGTTAAATAAATTAAAAATTCATACAAACCCATTTCAAGTCCTCGAAAGCTACACGCTGCTGATAGCTATTGAACTAGACAATACAAATATAGAACATTTCCATCACTGCAGAGTTCTGCGCTGATGGACAGAAATGATCAAAATGAAAAGATGACATATGTGCTAAAATAACTATAAAACACTAGAGAAATTGCCCAGTACCAGGAGTGAGGTAGAGACAAAATGTTTGAAGGCCAGATCCTTCCCCTCCAGGGGCCCGACAGTGAGATTAGGCCCTGGTGATTCTTGTCGCCTTCTGTTCAAGGGGTCATATTTCCAACTAGCTAGTTTAGAACCTAGAACAGGGGAGGATAGATAGAAAAATGAAAGAGGATCTGGTCCCCACTCCCCTTAACTGTCCCCCCACCCATCAAAAAAAAAAACAAAAAACAGAAAACAGGCTGCTCTAAGAACATTGGACAGCTACAGTGAAGAAGGAATACGTCTGTTTTGGCCACAGCTCCAGGTTGAGGGTAGATGAATAACAAGCGATCTTAACCCAGAGGGTTTCCCACCTCACAATATCGTGAACCTCAAATGAGCCAGCTTTCATATTCATTCACAAAAGGAGAGGTGGGCTTCAAGGCACACTAAGAAATTCAGTCAAAACCTTTGCAGAGCCAAGAGCAACTTAGAATAGATCTTCAAAAGCCAGAATTGCCACAGACAAATATAAGGCCAATAAATTCAATCTTCAGATAATTTTATATGTCCTTTCTTGTAGTGCACATAGCTCTAAGAATATGTATGCATTTATAAAAATATAGTTTTATATATCTATATTGTTTTCTAACTAGCTAAATACATTTCTGAAAATGTCAAGACTATTGGGGAAAAAATGGGCATAGCTGTTCACATCATGCTGGGTTATCACTAACTTTGGTATAAAAAAAGTGACATGAATAAAGAAGACACCTTCCAACAGCAACACTCTTCTTTGTAAGAACCTTCCTTGCCAGAGGTGGGGGGAAATGGAAACACATTTATCAGCCAGACCATTAGCTAGCAGGAAAGATTAAAACACAAAAATTAATATCAATTGAAATAAGTCAAACGTGCTAGGAAGTGTAATATATGTATTTGAGCAATTTGGAACCAAAGCAAAAGAATGAAAGAATGGGGTTCAGAGTAGAAGAAAATGGAAGGTCATCAACCTGAGGACAGTGAAAAGGGAGGAGAAATGGGAGAGATAAGCCCTGTAGAGACACAACCAAGAAACCTGAGGGCTCGGTGAGCTCCAAGCCTCAAGTTAACTACATTGGATAGCGCCTTCTCCATTCTGGCAATTCCCAGGACAAGCCACAGCCAAGCAGAGAAGAGAAGAGAAGAGGAGAGAAGGAAAATAAGGTCTCGTTTGGGCATAAAAACCATGGGTATATTTTGTTATTTCCGAGTTCCCTCCGCTTCCCCTCCAAATGAATGAATCAATGAATCAATGAATCCTCCTCACCTATGGGTAAATTTCTTCTTGTAAGGTTAGCAAATTATGCGTCCATCACTAGGATGAAACTCATGATTAAGTGAAAATCAGCCAATCTGTCTTTTATTCAGTAAGTATAAATATCTAAAATCAAATTTTACAGGAGTCTCGCAAGTGGGGAGGGGAGAAAAAAGATAGTCGCCTCCTTCTGGGGAAGAAAAATAAATGGGAGCCCAAAGATCAGAACAAATGTTTACCCAGGCCACCCACTGTCCACAGGGTCACCCACTGCCCACAGTGTTGGTCCTGCAGATTTTTAGGGAAACAGAAGCTGGGCCTAGAAACCTTTCTGCTGTACCCAGCATGTCTAGCTCTTCTCACAAGATTTATGAAGTTTATGATGTCTCGTTATTTTGTGATGGGTTTTTCAAACAAACTCTAAATTAAGTGGGTCCATTCCCAGAGGAATCATTGCTTAAAGCATCGCTTAAAGCACATTTTACATATCAGAAGTTTCGTTTGAAAATTTTCAATTCAGCAGAACGATAAGCTACATTCCAAGCAATACTCATTCATTCAACAAAAGTGTGACCACCTTCTCTGAGCAAGATACTACAAGTTAACATATTAATCATAGTGCTGACATACAAAAACAAAAAAATTTAACTATTTTATAAATAGGATGAAAAAGCTCTATTTGATTATATTCGGCATGACAACTCCTCAATTTTTTACCAACACTGCTGGCACTTTTTGTCTATTAATTCATTCGCTCACTCTAGTATTTACTGAAAGCATGCTGACCGCCATTCCCCACCCACAAGGAGTTTACCACCACTGAAAAGACAAGTAAACATATTATTACAATGTGATAAATGCGAACAGCAGTAGCCTCCAAAGCACAGTGAGATTATATGTGTGTGTACGTGTAAAATTTTGGTGAAATTAATCAGCACAGCCCTCTGGGCTACACATACCACCTAATATTCTCCCTAGCCCTGAGCTATCATCGGTACCCCCTGGTCAGATGAAAAAATTGCTGTACATGGCTGAAACTCATAATAATCAAATTTCAAAAAGGCCTCAATTGCTCAGCAAACACTAATCTAAGATCAAAGTATAGTCCGAGTTTTTGCTCAAGCCCTTACAACATAACAAACCACAGTCTCACACTGAGGTTGACTTCCTGGGGAAGAAAATCTGCACATCTACGAAGCATCCTGGCTCCACACCAGTCACACAGAACCTGATGGAAAACTAAAGACCACTGGGGAGCAAGGGGGTCCAGCCCCAACTCGATCACTCAACATCCCTGGACTCGTGTCTTAGCCTTTCTGGGATGCCACATCCTTATCTAGCAAATGAAGCTACTGAATTAGATGGCTTCTAAAGTTCTTTCCTGATTTACATTATATTATATTATGTTATATTATATTACTTATATTATTTATATTATGTCATATCACATCACATCACATTTCTGGCCATTATATATATTATAGACTATTATATGTGATTGTATTAGATATATTATTAGATATATTATAGACATATATTATCATATGTAATTATATACATCATATTACAGAGTCTAGAGAGTCTATGACTCTAGTTATCCATAATGGATGACCCATTCAACAGGTCAAATGTTTCTCAAGGGCTGCTGGCCCTATATGACGCATTCTGCCCTCTGGAGGTATTGGCTCTGGATACAGAACGTGCTGATTCTTGATACAGAAGGTATTTCCCTCAGATGTCTCCAGGGCGAAGGCGAAGAACCTCACAGCTTCTTTCCTGAAATGCGCTATGCTTTCCGCACAGCTGGAAGACAAAGTTACGGGACAGAAAGCAGCTTCCTACATCAGGAAGCTTGGCATCATTACTCTTTACTGACCTGCATAAAGTTCAACACGTGTTGAGATCACCAAGAAAGGAGCGAACCCCACAACAACTCTCACTCCTGTCCTTTGGTACAGTGTCTGAGTTTTTAGGGATGTCCGGGTGCACGACACCGGGAGTATGAGGAACCCTTCTCCACTTAGTGCTGCGGACAAAAAAGGGGTGCTGCAGAAAGTAGCTTCCCGGGGTGATCTGATCATTAATTCCTAACTGGGCAGACGGAGTGAGGAGTCACACCCCAGGCATATCGCTGTTTTAGTAAAAGGTTTGCATTTGCTTTAAGCAAGCCCTGTGCACTGTTTTGGTGCATCTAGGTGAACACACCTTTGAAATAAGCCACAACTGCCCTCAAGAAAGTGCATGACCATAACTATCCTGGAATCCACCTGGCTTTCTCCAGCCCTCAGGTAATCTTCCTTACGTTCCCTCCTTAATCTCAAATGCATAAAAGAAACTGTGAAATGTCATTCTCTGAAGCATCTGAGATCTTGCTTCCTGGCAATTGTCATCGGTTTGTCTCAAACAAATTCTTATAAAAATTCTCTGTAGGTTTGGACATTTCTAGACAAGTAGCAGGATCATGCAAAGCTTCAGCTGCTGCTTCTATAAAACAGGTTAGTGTTGCCACTTTGTCTCAAAAGCCAAAGAACAGACTAGATGGTACCAAGGAACCTTCCAGCAACACGGTCTGTAATTCTGTGACTTCCTCATTCAGCCAGCCAATTAATGACAACCCCTTTCTAGACTCACCCTTCCAGACCTAGATTAATAAAATGAAGAGGAGACTTCAGGAATGCACTAAGAAGATTAAAATTTACTCCCACGGAACACTCTCAAGCACTGTAAATTAACACCTCTTTTCAATGGCAGGTATTGAAGGCCAGACAGCTGCGCAGTGTACACATGGCTTCGGTAGAAACGTAAGGATGACTGATGCCCTGTACATAAAAGAATAGCCTTTCCCACATTTCGTAAAGCAACTGAGGCTCTGAAAAGAAAAAGAAATATTCTAAAACCCGGCGATGATCACATTCTGTCTCTAAACTCTTGGAATTAAAACCAAAACCCTAAAACATACCTGTGAGGCCCAGGTCAGTCCAGCCCCTACTCTCTCTTTTGCACCATTTCCTCAGTTCTTTACCAGCAAGTTTCCGCAAAGCAGTTTCTTTGAGTTCCTGCCTCAGGCCTTGAGCACCTTACCTTTCCTGGCCTAGATAATATATACTTACCTGTAGGTCTCAGCTCTTGTCATACTTCCTCGGGGAGTTCTTGTCTAGTCCCTCCCCCATCCCACTCTGCAAGTCAGGTCCCTTGTTATGTGCTTCCAAAGAACCGTAGGTTTTTCCTTCAGATTTACAAATAATGCTGTGTCTGAATATTTATTGAATATCCTCCCTATCACCCACTGGACTATCAGTGCCAGGAGAGCAGGATTGGGCTAAAATTTGCTCACTGCCGTGTTCCTAGCACCTGGCCCCAAGATGACTGAGTAAATGAATGAATGAAATATTGAGCCGTGGTTGGTTCATCTGCAAAAATACTGCCTCTTCCATTTAATCCTTCTAATCTTCACACCAGGTTAGATTAGAGATATCAGGTATGTGGGAGAGATATCAGATAACACGTTTTACTAGTTTTGCGTACGAAATAAGACCACATAGACGAAACTGACAAAAATGACCTGAGAAGGAAGGGACAGCAAGGGAGACGGAGAATGGTGAGATCGTCCACCTCTCTAGTGCAAAGAAAGGCTAAGATATAGGAGCGCCCCATCCCCATCGGCCCTGCATCATGTTGCCGGCTTGCTCCAAATGGGGCCCACTCCAGTCTGAAAAGACTTGCCCCAACTATATATATACATCACCCAACTCATTTTTTCATTTGGAACTGCTTCGATTCTATCTCAGAGTTTTGCCAAGTTAAAAATCATCCTAAACCTTCACCTTTGAGTTTTCTAGAGCTGCCTGTGGAACATAAGCCTAACATTTGCCTCTAGTGAAGGGTCTGGCAGAACAGGAAAGGCACTATTTCACCGCCATCCACAGCTTCCTAGAAGAGACCTTTTTGTTTTCTTTATCTCACACTTAGAAATGTTTTTAACATTTCAGAGAATCAATAATTTGACCACGAGGACTAATGCTATATTAATTCCACATTCTCTTAAAAGGAAGAAAAATGTAAATAAGAAATCAGTTAGATAAGGAGCCCCAATTCGGAAATCTCAAAATGGAATACAGAGGAGAATCACAAGTCAAAAAATAAAGTCATACTATTTCTCCTAAAGCCTTCCACAAAACCCATGCCCTTTAGCTCTGTTTATAAGACTGTCTCAGTCTCAGAGTGTATTTAGCCTTATTTTATACTACCAAAGGCTAATGAAATGTGACGTCTGGTTTCTGAGACTCATCAGACAGATCATAGGGAGCAGGCCGCTCTTAGTGGCTGGTACGTTGACAGTAAAGTCAAAAGCTAACCTGACAGTAAGGAGCACCTAGAAAGCTGATGGTAAGTACTCCCTCCTTATCTGTAGCGGGTATGTTCCAAAAGACCCCCGGTGGATGCCTAAAACCGCAGAGAGTACCAAGCTATCATATATAGACTATGTTTTTCCCTATACATACATACCTATGATAAAGTTTAATTTATAAATTAGGCACAGTGAGAGATTAACAACAATAATAAAACAGAACAATCATAACAGCACACTGTAATAAAAATAATGTGAATGGCTTTGGGGCCATTATTAAGAGAAATAAGGGTTACGTGAACACAAGCGCCGTGATACTGTGACAGTCTATCTGGTAACCAAGGTGGTTACTGAGTGATTAACGGACAGGTATTGTACCCAGTGTGGATACGCAGGGCAAAGGAACAATTCCGTCCCAGGCAGATAGCAGGAGGGCAGAATAACACAGGATTTCATCATGCTACTCAGAATTGTGAGAAATTTAAAACATGAATTATTTATTTCTGGAATTTACCATTTAATATTTTTGGACCACGGTTAACTCCAGATAACTGAAACTGCGGAAAATGAAACAGCAGATAAGGGTGAACTACTGTAGTTAGGCATCAATAAAAACTGACAATAAGGTAAAACCACTAAAAGACACCAGATGGTCAACAAACAGGCACCACCATAAACAGAGAGCTCTTTATTCCACAGAAGCCCCTAGAACTATCCCTGATATGGTTGTATTCATAAAGCTGATATGGTTTATGAATACAACCAGTGTATTCATAAAAATAGAGTCGAAGTATTACCAAAATAAAGCTAATCGGTAAATTCTTTACGAAGGAAGAAATGTAGATTCATTTTCAAAGGTTTCATAAATCATAAATCTTGGGCATTTGATATTGAAATTTTTAATATTTGAATATTTGAAATATGCTTTGATATTTCAAGACGTGATCTTCCGAATCTTTGTGGAAGCTGCCTCACTAAAATACTGCATTCCCAGACAAACCGGATAAATGCATGACTGGAGTATATCCAGTGAGGAGAGCAAATATGAAATAAACCATCTTTTTTGGTTCTCAAAAGAAAATTAAATTTTATAACAAAAGAATGAGTCCAAACAAGCAAATTCTTCAATTCAGCTATAGGATGTGAACATCTTTGAGACTAAAATATTAAATTAATAAACAAATGCAACATTTTGTTTAAAAACTATTGTTCACACAAGCTATTTTCTATAAAGAATTCACTATAAATCACAAATAAGTCTGATCATTTACCAGATGCTTCCAAGCTGTTGAGGACTGGAAATATTACGTGTTTTCAATAAATAGAGAAATATTTTTGATGGTTCTCATTCAATATCTAATTCTTTGGTGGTCCTGAAAGTATTCAGTTGATTAAGAAAATCAACTTTTTCTTAAGTAAATTGAAACTAAAGCTTAAAAAACATTTTTTTTTTTTTTAAGAAACCATGAATGCCACACTTATATGTAGAAAAGCCAACTGAAATCAGTGAGCCAGGAAGGAACCTGGGATAAGTCTTTCCAGCCACCTTTCCAGATTTTCCACAAGTAAAAATCTAAATACCCAGAACAGGCGCTGGCTACTTTCTGCTTAAGAATCACAAAAGACAAAGATCCTCCTTTGCTTTCATTGTAGATGCCCCCGCTCCACCATTTTACTTTGTCTCCCCACCCACAAAATAAAACAAAGCAACAAAACGCATCTCCTCCTTCTGATTTACATACATGGTCTACTTGAAGGTGTCACTTTCTCCCGGTCACTTAAACCAGAGACCTTGAACTTACCGTTAACACTCCCTCATCTGGTCATTATCAAACACAGTCAATCCATCCTTTCTAGCCCCTTCACCATCTGGTCTTTTTGTTCTATTTGCTACATCCCTAATCCAATCCTGCCACAGGCCAACAGACCCCACCTCCCATGGGTGGGGGTACGGGCCTAAAGCACGACCCTGCTAAGTCTCCCTGCCATTCACAAACCAGCAGAAGTGAGAGCCCAAAGCTTCCCATAACCCAGTCCCCAACTCCATCATCAGCCTCACATGGGACGTCTCTGCATTCAAATATTTCCCTCAACAGAATCTAGCTACTCCCAAACACTGAAATCTCTTCTTTTTTTCTTTCCTTCATTCTTCACTCACTTACTCACTCACTCATTTAGCTAAAATTTCCTGAGCACCACCTCTCTGCCAGGTCTGTGCTGGATGTAGGGACACAATGGAAAGCAAAAACAGGTAGTACATGTCCTCACAGAGGTCATAAAATATACACTTTGCTCTTACACACCCTTCCAAAGCTAGTTCAAACATCACTCTGTGAACTCTTTATCGCCCTGGGCAGTAATAATTGCTTCCTTTATTGGATTCTTAAGACATACGTTTGCAAGAGGTTTTCACATACTGCCCTGCACTGTATTTGTTTCCACTTCCTTCTTTATGTATTTGTGTCCCCAAAGCATTAGCACAGTGCTAATTTTAATGTTAGTGTCTTCTATAGCCACTTTCAACCACTTACAAGTTTTAAGTTATGCTTTTTCATTTCCCATAAAATGTATCATCTCTTACCTTTTTTTTTTTTTTAATCACAAAGGTGTATTAAGTCGTGGCTAAGTAAAAGCCATTTACTTCTGGCTTTGGAATGTGTTTATGAACTAACTTACAAATGAGAAGATCTGATGTCTTAGAAACCTACTTCAAGCAAAACGAGCCACCCTGTGGTGCTAGGGCGCAAAGCTTGGCCAGCGGACAGCTCCCCCGCTGGGCACCCTTTTGACAGCCCACTCGGGTCCCTCTCTCAGGCTGCCTGATTAAGACTCGCCCTCTTTCAACTGGGTCCTCAGCACCTCAGTTAATTTTTGCAGTTTCACCGAGCTTATCTCAAGAAAACTGAAACAACTGAATAACAATTGGTCCTTATGAAGATGAGTGACCAGCTATCTCCCGTGAATGCCTAAGAGGTCAAAACAGCAAGTGTTTAAATACATCAAGATCTAGAAGGTAAAATTTGACTCAAGTGGGTCATGCAATTAAGAACTGACTGGTGAATGTATACAGATATGTTCATTTCCTCATAATGTATACTATGTATTACTGCTGGTTATATACACAGGTATACACATACTCAAGCACATGCTTAAAACAAAACAGAACATGAAAAAAAGTGGCCCTGAACAATACTGAGTTATTTTTACAAGGCTAAGATGGAAGGAAGGAGAAAGGGGGAAGACGGTAGAAACCTATCATCTTTTAAAATCCAAGTTATACTAGTTGAGCAGCAAGAATATTTCACCAGGCAGCCTACAAAGCGGTTTTCATGGGCTTATACAAACTGGGCTTCTTTCTGTTTTCATCTATCTTGTTAACATATAATGATAATTAACTCAACTTATTTTTTCTTTTGGCAGTCCGCTGAAAGGAGAAAAAGTAAAATTATACCCACAAAAGTGGAACTGTGAGGGGAAAAAAAATTTTAACGACCACCACACATTTTCAGGTATGGCCTAGACATAAAGTTTGTGCACACACTGTCACTGGCACATTTGTCATCAAAGTCATCACTACCCAAGTTAGAAGGGCCAAGGGCACCAGGGAGGGGCACAGCTGGCTTGCACCCTCCCCACCCTTACAGGCTCAAGACAACTGGAAACATCCTGGAAGCCAAAGAGCCTGAACTCCAGCGCCTACTGCCTGTGACTTGAATCCAGGCTCAGGAACTTACAAGCTCAATGACTCCAGGCACTACTTACCATCTCAAGGCCTCAGTTTTCTCATCTGTAAATAATAACAGCACCAAACTCCTAGGGTTGTTCTGAAGATTAACTGACTTAATGTGTGTAAAGCACATAGAACACTCTCGGGCACAACAGTATAAATACAAATGTTAGCTTTTATTTTGATTCCCATGGTGAAATCTGTCTTTGAATTCAAACAGATCACCTCTTCTATATATACGATTGAAGTTTATGAGAGCTAAGGCAACAAATGATGGCTCTAAGGCTCCATCAGAACATATATATCTGTATGTGTACCTGTGCCTAAATGGCATCCACCTTTCCATTAAATTAACCTACTTCCTATATATTAAATTTGAAACAAAAATTTAAAAATGAAAGTTTCTTCTCACTTTTATTTAATTCAAACACTCCATTCCCACAAATATTCCCAAGCAAGAGAAGTTTTTCTGTATTTCAGAGATGTCCTAGGTTTACATATTTACTCAAACCTATGCTACAGACTACATAAAAGAAATCATTCTTTTATAAATTATTTATCCAAAAGTTCCTGGTGGCATTCATATAGGCTGCTTTAATACAGTTTAAATGAAAACTGAACATTGTAAATTATTTAAATATTCAAGTTAGCTAATTAGTTCTCATTAGAGGCGGCTCGTTCTTCCACACTACAACATTTGGTGAAATTCTTCAAAACACTACAAAAACTGCTTATTATCCAGTCTCCAGAGTATGTCCATGAAGTATTCTCTCCTGCATTTTCAATATCCTGCCTTTGCAAATACAAGAAGAGAAGAAATGATAATGCGCAAGGCTGAAAACAAAGACCCTACCTTCTATACTACCCACCACAGCATTAACAACCCTACACCATTGTCGCTGTTATGAGGGGCACACAAAGGTTATAACAACTGACATATCTTATTTTGCTAACTTTTAAGCCAAAAAAAAAAAAAAAATGGAGCCAAGTTATGAAAAGTAAGCCTGTATTTGTATTGCAGGATCCAATTCCAAAATCAAAAGAACGAGCCTTTCTAGAAAGTCGCACATTATTTGTAGCTTAATCAAAGGCAGATAAATCTTCGAAAGCCTTCTTCTCTATGGGCCGCTTTTGTCCCACAAGTGTGTTAGCCTATACTCTGATTTTAACTCTAATCTGTGAAATCACAACCCAAGGACAAATGTATGCCTTATCAACCACACTTTACTAAAACTGCTCAAGCCCTTTTTTAATGTGATGAGTTCTACTTATAAATCGAGCATAAAATTCACTTTCATTTCTAATAAATAGCATTACCCATGAGGCCACTTTTAAAATTTTTCTCCACCAGCTTCACAGAAGGTTGCCACTTCAATCGTGCAGCTCTATCACCCTTTTATAACGAAACAAAAATCTGCACAAAACACAGCTGTGTCCAGAATGCCCACAGCCTAATATTTAAAGAGTCTTCTTGATTCAAAAATAATCGTTGCATTTCCAAGGCAATAATTTAGCCAGAAAGGCAGCATTCAGTTATACACTCAGCAAATAAATACACAGGAACAGGCCAGTACAAGGCCCTCTGTGATAATGTGTATTAATAATACTCCTTCCCCTAGAGACATGTACATTATAATATGACACTCGCATCTTTTCTCGCCACAGGCCATCATCCACAGATAGAACCCAGGTTACTTACTACACGTCATTCTAAGGGCTTTGCATTGTCTCTCATTCTCTACTTCCAAGAAGTGAAGCCGATGAGATGGACTCCACGCTTATGTCCCTCTCCCCCTTCTCCTCTCTCCTTCAGTGTTTGTCCACCTCTTAGCCGCTCATTCCCACCTCTCTCTCTCTCTCTCCTCTCACCTTGGCCCTGCCTATGAAATACAGACTTTGACGTCTTCTCTTTCTCCCCAGACATCACACCATTCTCACAGCGTCATCATCTCTGTGGGGAAAACTCCCAAACTTAAGATCTTCAAAATCACGTGATATCCCTTAAATTACTTAAACTCGACCTGACCAAAATGGAATGCCTGATCTCCCCACCAAAGCCAATTCTTCCGCCCTACTTCCTGTTTCAGCTAACGGCTCCAGCAGGCTCACAGTGACACAAGCTGTCTCAAGCACTTCTTCGACTCCCCCATTTCCTCAGCACCCCACCAAGCCACCCAGCAAATCTGTTACGAAGTCATATAAATTTAGATCCCTTCTTTCCACTACCATTGCCGTCAGTCCTAATCTAGGCACTTATTTCTTCCCCCTGAACATTCTAGAATTTTTCTAAGTGGCCTTCAACTACCTCCTATCTAATTAATCCATCTTAAATGATGCTATTTTTAGTCTACGGCCATACCACCCTGAACACGCCTGATCTCGTCTCATATTAATTTTTTTTGAAAGAATATATGTCCTCCAGAATCACAGGGCTTGGTTTCATATTCCAGCTCTGCTACTTGTACCTCTGTGACTTTCCGCAAGTTACCTAAACCTCTCCGTACCTTCCTCTCATCATTTGCACTCTAAGGATAATCACAGTACCTGCTTCATAGAACTGCTATGAAAATAAAATGAATAGCTGTGGAGCAGTAAGAACAGCATCTGGCATGCATTTAAATGCTCAATAGATATTTGCCATTATTTGCAGTTTGTACAGACCCAGTCGTACCATGGCCTGCCCCCAAAGCTCTCAGGAGAGTCCCATGGCATTCTAAGGACACCGCGATTCCTCATCCTGACATTCAATCTGTCCCCAACTGACTTTTCAGCTTCAGATTGCACATAGCCATTGGCCTATATACACACCGGGCAAACTAAAGGACTTACTAGTCCCCCAACATCATCCAGAGCCTGCCTCCTCATCCTTGCTCTTTTTTCTGGGAACTTTCCTCTCATATCTCTGTCCGATAAGACTGTCTGGCCTTCAAGACAACTTTAGCTCCTCCATGAAGCCTTTTCTGAACCCCTCACCCAGATGTGCTCCCTCCGGCTTGCACATCCCTCTCAGCACAGGGGTCATGTTTCTCTGTGGCAGTTATCTTCTCTATATCTCTAACGGCAGTCCTGTCATTCATTCTCCCATCAGTCTTAGAGCTCCTCGAAGGTAATTTGCACATTCATCATCATTGTATTCTCTACATCATCTAGCCCAGTGTAATATGTTGGGGTAACAAGAAAGATGGAGTTGTGGGTGATGAGAACCATGGCCACTTCTGTGCTATCGTAGTTGGGTGAGTCCAAGTGAAATGCTCTGCCAAGACTGGAGTCCTCGCCAGTTTCAAATGATGTCAAAACTCACAATATAAATTGAATTGTCTCTCCAGAATGTTTTTCTTTATAAGACACCAGAAATACAATAGAATAATGTAATTTGTAGCCCTATCCTAAAATGCCAACATTAAAATCACATCAAAAATGATCCTCATCTATTAATACAAGAATCAAAAAACCACTGAGCACAATTTTCTGCAGGATCTACCATCCAGCAATCCCAAGAGGGGCAACTCGGACCTCAATGACTGCAGCTTGTTCATAAACAACCTCTGGCACATCAGTCACTGCAGAACTGAACATACTGGCACATATACCACCCCTATCCTCACGAGAGGTCCTCAATCCCTGGACTCGCCAAAAGAAAGCCAGTACAATGCATATTCTCAACAATAGAATGAACACTCAATAAACACTCCAGGCAGTGACATCATCCAGGTGCAAGGGGTCAGGGAACAGGCCATGCATTACCCCATTCTGTCTAGGAGCTGAGCTGTAACCTGACACCAGGGATTTAGACCTCTTTGCTGCTGGAACTCTGGGCATTCATGAGCAGCAGCAAAGGGCTCTTTCATTCCCACTTTCACTTCAGCCATTCAAGAAGCATCCTGCTCCCAGCGCCACTAAGAGAAATGTCCTGAAGACATCAGTTTCAAGCTGAAGTGACAATTAAAGATTGTTTTCCCTCAAATAAAAGATATGCTCTTGAAGGTCGAGAATACTCTCACTCTTAGAATAAATGCCTGGTGGTGCCCACAAATCCTTGGAACTGTCAAAATCTCATTTAACAGGACAAGTCCCAGGAAGCTTAGTAGAGTGACTATGGCTCACTTAATTATGTTCATTTAATTGTACAGTTAGGTAACAAGAAAGTAAAATTAAATGTTTAACTCAATTATTAGAGTACTCTGTAACACTAGCTCTTTTAATCAAATGACATAATCAAGACAATGCAGCCTTCTTATTCCTTATTTGTCGCTTTTACTGAATAGAGATTTATTCCTAATGAAATTTTTACTATACTTATAGTATTAAGATATCTTTTTCCTGTAGACCAATGGTCCTTCACAGAAAACAGCTCCACACTCATCTTATGTTCTCAAATCCTAATCCCACAGAAGCAAAGTAACCAAAGAAAGTAAATCAGCACTCCTGTAGCACTCCTCAAAGGCAAAGAAAATAATACTGTTAAGTGTGGAACACCCACATAAAATAACCCAATAATCTCTCATACAGGTAAAACCTTACTCACAGATAGGAACTGAATACAGCCTCCTCCAGCTAAATGTTTCCCACTTTCCAAAAAATGAGCTGCACAAACAAAAACATCCTGAGAGACAACGGAAGACATCAAGCTGAAGCACCTGTAAGATACACACTGCCCTGGACTCTGTGGGTGTTCCATAAACACTCAGAGACTGAGTCACAGGCCATTACAGAGTCTGGCAAGGACAGAGTGTCTGTCTCCTTGGCCCTGCTCTGGGAGGGTTAGGAATCCACAGCTGCCGTCTGCCCTGGTGGTAAGAACTACTAATATAGACAGAGGTCTAAAAGGACTGAGGTGTTGACAGGTTCAAATTATGTTAACTGTCCCTGCACCTTTCCCCAAGCACCTGAGCCTTAAAAAATTGGTATTGCTACTTGCACTCCTGGGGGGAAGTGAATAAAGCTGACACGGAGAGGCATAGTGTTTCCTCACCAAAGAGCCAACAAGCTATGGTTGAGAAAAAAAAAAGAAAGAAAGAAACTTACTTTTCATAGACCAGCTCCTCATCGATGGAGAAATAGTGGATATTTACTGTGCTTTTTGGTCTATTCCTTAAAGTAGCAAAATATAACCGATCTGAAAGACAAGTTCAAAAGAGGGGAGAAAACATATGAGAAGTAGGGAAGCTGGAGGTAGGGGTGGTGATAATACACGAAAGAACAAAATAACAACTGCTCCCCATCATTTAAAGACCCATTAACACGTGGAATTCTTGCAGAAACCTGATCTCTCCCAGAAAGTCAGAGACTCAAGAGCACAAATTAACAGAGGCGAGAAGAGGACCTGACTGAGGGGCTCATCGGGGACCTAGCTCCATTATCTCCCTTGTTTCTGGCCAACAGGGGACCTGGGGGGACCCGTAGAACTGGAGATGCAAGTTCGATTCAGAAATCGCCAGACCTCAGCCGCTACGGAAAGGAAAGAGGCGAGCCTTCCCCTGCAGCTCCGGAGACTTCAAGAAGAGGAAAGGAAGAAAGACAACGGGGTGTGATTGTGGGGGGCGGGGGGTTCCTGAAAACCGAGGCCAGCAAGGGAGTTAAGATAAAGGCGACCTAAAGGATGGCCCGGAGCAGGATGCCCGCTAGCCGCCCGGTGCAGGAGCCCGGCAGAAGCGGGCGCTGTCCCAAGAGCGGGCGAAGAGGCCACCCGAGGGAGCTGCGAGGGAACGAGGGACGCCCGGAGCACAGAGGCCGGAAGCAGGGGGTCCTCGGGGAGCGACGGCGGCGAGAGGGGCTGGGAGCGCGCGCAGCGGCTGCGGGACACTGGGGACCCCGGGGGAAGCCGGGGGTAGTGGCTGGGACTTCAGAGCGAGAAGTGAAGTGTTGGGGGCGGGGGGGGAGGGTTGGAGGAGGCGGGGAGGCTGCTCCTCACCTTTCATGAACTCGCAAGCCCCGATTAGTTCCCCTGACTCCGCTGCCATCTTAAGCGAGGTACGCGCGGGGGAGGGCTGGGTCCTGGCCAGCTGAGGTCACCGCCCCCGGGGGCTCCCCCACTGCCCAGGAGTCGGGGCGCTCGCAGTCCCGAACACCGAGCCCGATAGCAAGAGGCAGCAGGCGCCGAAGGCGGAGGCGGCCGGGGGATCAGAGCGCCGGGAGCCCCGGGGACATTCCGTGGGGAACCCGAGCCCGCTCCGCGCGGGGCGCACACGCCCCGGGCTGTGGCCGCTGCGATTCGGCCCCGGCTGTTCCTGCTGCGCCGCCGCCGCCGCCGCCGCCGCCGCGCCTGGGAAACGCAGACCAGCTCTCACGGCCGGGCAAAGTCTTCTCCCGGCGCCCAAAGTGCTCATGGAGGAGCAGACGTCTGGCCCCGATCGCGCCCGTGGCTACTCGTGCGGCAGCGGGCAGGACTGCGGTGCCCGCGGGCTGGCAGCAGCGGCCCCGGCTCCTCCCTCGCCACCTCCTTTCAGCAGCAACTCTTCCTCCTCCTCCTCCTCCTCCCCCTGGGTCCGCCCCCAGACCTTCCTCCCCGCCCTCCCTCCGCGCCCTCCACTTTCACGGCTCCGCGGCCATCCCTTAAAGGGACAGCCCCTCTCCTTTCCCCGAGCGGCCGTGCTCGTTACCAGGCGCCCCGCGGGTCACTAAGAGCTGGTTGCTAAGGCTTTGTTGCCGTCCACCAATTGCTGCACGGGAGGCAGGGTCCTCGGCCAGCAAGAGCCGGGCGGGGCCTCGGGACAAGAAACTTATGAATGAAACGGTGGAGTGGGGAGCGGAGGGCGGGGAGGGCGCTGCGGCTGCTTCCAAGGATGCGCCGGCACCCCTTCCTTTTCTGCACGCACTCCAGATTTTTCTTCTCTGTCTCCTATTCTCTTTCTCGCCCCACTCACCCACGGTTCTTCTAAACTCTTGCATGCGCGCGCGCGCGCACACACACGTACACACTCTTAAGGACCTCAGCTCTCGGAGCCCTGCCTTACCTCTAGCTAATCTTTCAATCTCCACCTCTAATGTATCCGCATTTTGTAAAAAAATAAAATGAAAAGAGAAGCGAAGCGCTACCTCCTAGTTTAGAAGAGCTCGCACTGGTTTCCTCTACACATACTGGACTCTGATATAATTTGTGCTTTGTTCTCACGGGGGAAAACGTTCCCATCCGGTTCCCCAGTACTCTCATTAGGACCGCCACTGTAGGCGTAAAATCATCACAAATGCCTAACCTTTATATTGCTGTGGTCCCGCGGCGGGGCGGGGCGGGGGCGAGGC
>NW_006442103.1:5053438-5083245 GCF_000325575.1 Pteropus alecto | reverse complement strand
CAAAGGAAGAAACTGACACAAAATAATTTCTTTATGTCGTCTCGGCCAAAGCGCTAGAGGGAGTGGATCCTGTCAAAGGCTTTGGCTTGTTTCTGTGAGGCTCCTGGTACTGTCTGAACAACTTTAACGCTGGGTGTCCCGAAGACACGCCTAATTAGAGGGCAGACTCTTCCATACGAAAATGGCGCTCCAACCTCATCATCAGAAGAGCATGCGCTCTGAGTGATTGCTCGATTTGAACCCGCTTTTGGGATTTGTAGTGGCTTGTTTACCCTTTGGGGGAAAGGGGGCGCACGAGTCAGGAGCCGACTCTGACTTGGAGGCAGGGATCCGAGGTCTGGGAGTAAAGCTCAAATCCTTGGTCTTAGCCCTTAGGCAGTTTTGTGGGCTATCCAAAATGCTCCACCGGCACAGAAAGCGATAGGCGATTATTATTATTTCGACATTAAGAAAAAATATCCGGAACGTTTCGGTAATTCTAATCGACCATGCCCTTGTAGGATAGTAAAAAGAAAAACCTACCCTAACACCCGACTCTAAGGCCAGAACCATGTAAATTTAAAGCTGGGAGAACCACTAAAGAGTACTTTCTCTTATCCCCTAATCTTCACACGAGGAAAAACTATCTCAAGAGTTTTTTAAAACAGTAAAAGTATTGAAGAGATGAGTTGTAATGAGAGTTCCACTCGAGATGCATTCCATGTTTTACAGGCCACCGGCCATGGTTATTGAGTTCTGTCTAAAGAAGGGAGCATCTCAAATACGTTGTCCACACTCACACAGTTAGTTGACTTTGCCAGATATTTGTTCCCCCAAATCTTGATGTCGACAATCGAGTTGGCCAATTCAAATTATTTTATTGAAAAATTCGAATTGAGATTTTATATGTGAAAGAGAGGGAAAAGCAAAGTATGTGAAAGCCTGAATAAACTTACCCACTTTGTTCAAAAGGCTAAATTAATTCAATGACGGCGATCTTTTTCTACACTGATTTAAAATTCATGTAGAATCTAAATCCACTTAACAAATTTCTTAACAGTTTTTCATCCCAGTGTTGCATTAGAAATTTACATTAGAAAAAGAAGCCCAAGTTCTCATTCAACAAATAAAATTTTAATTTCTTAAATTAAATAATCTAATTAAAAGAATGCTAAATCTACACTTTCAGAGAAGGCAAATTTAATTGAACACATTCCTGTTACTTTCTAAAATGAATTTTTAAAAACATTTTCTTTCATATAATTCTCCTGCTCAGAAATGTTGGTGATGAGTAAATTATGACCTGAATAAATAGAAGTCCTTAATATTAAGAACTCAAAATGAAAGTTTATTTTTCCTTAGCATATTTACATTATAATGAAATTTTTGAAGTTATAATATTCATTTTGAAGACTCTATAAGTAATATTTTTTAATGGTGCATGAAAGGAAAATAAGTGATTGCCAATATAATCAAAACTCTCTAAACCAAAAGCTGCACAATCTAAATGTTATAGAAAATTCCATAAGAAAAATGGTAGTGCACACACAGCCATTTTTACATGTCAAGATTCTAATGAGATCATAAAACCCTTTATTCTCTCAATTACATGAGGTCAAAGTTCCTACTGGTCATAGTTTCATAATAAAGTCATGATTTCACAGTCTACAGAGGAAGATAATTGAAGAAACTTCTTTCCAACCACCCAATTTAATATAAATGTTAGGAATGATCTTTTATTTTAAACAATAGTTTCACACAGAGAGGAAATACTAAGAATTAAGAGGCACTCAGCTACAGAAAAGGAAGGTAAGGTTATACATAGAAATTTAACAGTTAAGTGTAGAAGTGTCTCAGGTTTGAAAACAACATTTAGTCTAACTCTGCAAACATCACTTGAGTCCTGCCTTGGACACACTGAACAGCAGCAGGAAGCCTATGCTTATGCACCTGCAAAGCTAGATAATTCACTGCTAGAGGCTGCTCTGAAATATGTCACCACTCTCTCATTCTAATTCTGCCCCTTGAGACTGTACTGAACACCCTTAGTCACTCCTGCACATGCCAACTCTTCAAAAATGCAGCTCCCTTGGACCACTGCCAAACCTTGGTCTTCCCCAGATTAAATCCCTATTTTCCTCAATTTACATGGCTTCAAGCCCCCTTGCTGTCCAGTTACTCTCTTCTCCAATTTGTCTACATTTTGCGATAAAAGTATGTTCCAGAACTGAATGTAGGCCAGCGGTGGCCTGATATGAGCAGTTCTGATAACAGAAAAAAGCACTGTTGGAAGATTCCAATGAGAAAAAAAGCAATAAAAAAAAAAAACATGAAAGAGCTAAATTTTATCATTTAGCTGCAAGAAAAAAGGAAAATATTCTCTCTCGTTGGAAGAGGGCAAAGAATAAGTTGCTCAAGATAGTCAAAGATTTGACAGCTATTTTATTTACATATTCTATTCTTTTAAAATTATCATTTCTCAGGATATGTTATTAAAACATGCTTTTACTAACTTATTCAGTCATGATGATGTTATCCAAAGAAAATATAGAATACAGACTTTGTGTTCTTTTTAAAAATTAATTTTCAGTTGAACTATGAAACAAGGAACAGTAGACAACTGTACTGCTGAGTAACTTGAAACTCAAATTATATGAATTGTTTAGTTTGATAGTTAGTTCCTTCTCTGATACCAAAAATAATTTATAGTAGCTTTTAGTAAAATGTGTATACAAAAATATTACAGTTACAAGAAGAATACAAAAATATGTAGACAGTGTGGCTCATATGTAGCTGCCCAAAGATGCTAAGATCTTGGCCTAGTGTGATCTGCTCACACTAGTCACCAAAGCCTGTTTAAGAATTCCAAACCAGAATCAAAGATAGTAAGAACTAGAACTAAGAACAGCTAGTTTTGGTTTTCAAAAAGACTCCATGGAGCCCAAGGTAGCACAGGCCCCACCTTAGTTTTGCCTATTTTATATAATTCTCGTAAAAGATTATGTGGCAAAATAGAGGAAAGAAAAGAGAAGGAACTGAGGTCCATTGTGGGGAATTGCTTTTCCAAAGTCACATAGCCGATCAGTGGTAGAAATAAGAGCAGTATTCATTATTTGCTCTAATGCCAACAATCTTTTCTCAATTTTCTCCTAACTTAGCTTAACTTATGTTGTTTAATTTGTAGGTTTTTTAACTTTTGAGATGATAAAGTACCAAGCAATAATGTATATGTAAAATAACTATTTTCTTCAAAATTTTAGAGACAATATTGAAGTAATTTAAACTCAGAATGAAAAAATAGAAGATATTACATTATCTGTCATTGCTATTGTTGTCATAGAATCTATGAAAACTTGAATTATTTTTTCACCCCTGTGATTTATTAATAGTACACCAGAGTTCTATGGAACATAGCTTAAGAAATATTGGTTTCATGAACATTAAATAAAACAATTCAATAATCATCTTACCCTTGACTAATGCAGTCAGTAAAGACTAACGTAATTTTAGAAGGTAAAAGAAAGTTCCATGACCGGGTCTATATACTTAATAATGCTCAATTCATTGGCTAATTTGCTACATTTTTCAAATACGCTAGCAACTCAATGCAGTTTTTAAATTTACAGAATTTACTCATCTAGATTTATTTATCCTTCTTACTCTTTTTGGAGGAGAAATAAAAAAAATGAACTTTTTTTCTCAAAAAATATATAAAATAATATTCCTCACACCACTCCTCACCCCATCACTACTACGTCAGCTACCACCACCCCCATCACCATCCTGCTGAGCAACATGTTTTAATCTCAAGTTTCCGTGTTCACTCCCACACGCACATTTACACATGTCCCAGCTATACTCCGTGCATGCTTCTGTCAGGAAAATAATAACAGTTAAGTTTTGTTGAAAACCAAGCACAGCAATTTAGATCTCTATTATCGCATCAGTTGACCATGACATAGGTACTATTATTATTCCCATTTTACAGATGAGGAAACTGCCACAAAACAGATGTTCGACAGATGTTTGGAGAATGATTAAATGAGTAATTAAAATGTTGGGAGATGAACTTATGTGAATCAGTTAGATATGTAAATCAGTTCATTTGCAGCCTGAAGTTGTGGAAAAAATACTGGATTTTTAATAAGAAGCCCAGGTTTTAGGCATCACTCTATTACTAATTATATGCATTATCTTAGACTGTTTCTTCTGGCGTTAAAAAGGTATTATAATTTCTAACAGGAATAATAGTTGAATTAAATAAGAGTGCCACAGTGTCATGCCATTATGCATAAATATTTGTTATTAATATTAAAGCCTATATTAAATACTAAATTATGTCCAAAATCTGATTTTTACAAGCTGCAAATTACTATATCTATTTGTATCTAGGTATTATTACTTTACTCCTACTTAACAACATAAGCAGAATATACACTCACAGAGAAGCTCTTTTTATCACTGAAGACAACTCTACAGGGTACGAGGGAATGTTGTCTTCATTTCTGATTGCCTGTGGCCCTGGTACTGTCTCTAGGGTACAATGGGCCAAGGACCACATTCAGGCATCCTCAGTGGATTCTTAAATTCCCCTGCTTTGGCTCCCGTTCTCTAAATCGTTCTGTTCCAGAAGCCTGGGACACAAATGTTGTTCCCTATGGTTCCCATGGAAACCCTCGATGCCTCTTTGGAACTCTAGGTTTTCTGGTGCCTACTCCGGTGCAGAAACTTCAAGAGAAAATAATATGTTCAGTAAACTAACAGGAGACCTTTGGTTTCCTTTTGTTTCCAGTCACAAAATGGTATAGAATTATCAGATAGATTCCTAATGGTTGTTCTTGCTGTTGCTGTTATTAACGCCTGTAACTAACTATATTGATTCCCATGGGGAAAAAAACACACTTTATATCTTCCATGTACCAAACCTTCCTGCACAAGGAGTCTATGTTATTCTTCAGATTATATCTAAAGTATAATTCAGATTTGTTAATGCAGGAAAAGTGATATGAATTATCTAATACACACAAAAATAATTCCTGCTTATCCTAAAATACATCATACATATTTTAGGTAAAATATTTCTCTTCATGACCAGGTTTTATTTCTCATAGCATCCAATATATATTTTCTTTATGCACCATCCATTCAGCAAATTTACTGTCTATCTGCCTGGCACTGTGGTAGGTGCTAGGATTACAACCAAGGGCAAGGCAGACTTCTTAAGGAATTTACATTTTAGAAAAAGATACAGATAAGCAAGCAGGCTCCATAAGTGAGACAGGTGATAGGTAGGAGTAAAAGTAAGAATGATGGGGGAGAAGTGGACATCCATACCTTAGGGCTGATAGAAGACCCAAACCATGGTTATTAGCTGGTGTTCAGCAAGACACTTTTCTGTGATTTTTGTGGATGATGTAAGAACTCAGGGGTAGAGAATAAATTCTACTGTGCACTGTCATCTCCATGTAAAAATTTCAGAAAAGGCCCTTAGCCTTTTGTTCCTAAGCATAGACTATCAGTGATGATTGGCTTTACAAAAGACTTAGTTAATGAGAAGGCACATTAAAAGCCTATATTTCAGCTTTGGGGGCACTAATATTTTCTTTGAATGAAATATAATAAGATAGAGTTTACACAGAGTAGAAGCTAAGACAGCATTTCAGAACTCTGAGATATATAGTGATAAATTGGATCACAGGATATTCTGGGATAATAACATTGGTTCTGAAATGACCACACAAAAAATTTTGAAATATAGAAAGCAATTCTGAACAGAGGATTTCAATAAATGACATAAGGATAACTGATTAGAAATATGGGGGGAATAATTTAAATGCCTCACCCACTTATGAACGAATTCCACATGAATGAAAGATGTCAATATTTTAAAACTCAAACACTTGATTTAATTATTAGGTTATTGACTATTTATCCAATCACTTCAGGAGGGAAAAGCTTAGGCCCAATAGAAGAAACTACAAAGGAAAAGATAACAAATTTGACTAGGTAAAAAGTTAACCAAAATGTAAAGGTAAGAATCGAAGCAGAGAAAATATTCTCAGGATATATGACAATAATGAGTATTATGTTATATACTACAATGTATACAAAATGTATACAAATCTATAAGACGTTACAACTATCACAACAAAGTAAAGAATGCAGACAACAATTTACAAAAGAATAAATTCAGCCAGCAAACACATGTGGTAAAAATCAAAGGAATGGAAATTGAAACAATAGGCCATCTCTGTTTTTAATATAATAAATTAGAAAAGAGAAAAGGGTTAAATGTATAATATAACTCATGTAATTAGCTATTATGCAAAACTCAAGGTAATAATTAGGAAGATCATGTAACTGCATATACATAGTAGATAATTAGTTAAAATGTTTATTATTTTTGAATAACCGTTATGCTCCAGACTGTGTGGCAAGCCTTTCACATACATTATCATTTAGCCACAACATTTAATCATACATAATCATTTCAGATGGTGATAATGAGGCTCAGAGTTATTCAGATGTGCCCAATATTGAACAGTTAATGAAACTAGAGGGCCTTCCCCACTAGTTCATCAGATATATCCAAGCATATACAAATCCCAGTGATGGACATGGTTAATGCATGAACTGGAACCCCTGTTATTCACAATTCAGCAAAAAAACAATGAGGGTAAATGGCAGTGGGCATAAAGAAAAGGCCAGATTCAAGACATCTTCAGAAGCATAATTGACAGGATATGCAAAACAGATTATGTAGAAGTTGAGGGGGGAATGAGGATAACTCTCAGAATTACGACTTTTTCACTGGCGGGAAAGTGATGCCATTTTCTATAGATGATCATGGGGGGAAAAAATGAGATAAGCTGGTGCTACCCAGAATTTGAAGTATTTACTGGACAAGAAGATGGAAATACATCTTAAGTACTTGAATGTATAGATCTGATGCTTAGGAGAGGTGAATGGCCTTGACTGACAGGTATGAGTCTCTCGGAATAGGCATAGTCTCAACTTCAGGATAAGCATAATGAGATGATAAAGAGCATGGCCTCTGGAGACAGACTCCTGCAGCCCAAGCCCTGGCCCTGACTCACCAGTGGCAGGACGTTGGGCAAATTTCTAACCTCTCTGTGTCTCAGTGCCCTAATTCATAAAATGGGGAAAATAAGAGCACCTATCTCTCAACACCATGAAGATGAAGCCATTTATTTGTAAAGTACTTAGAACAGAGCACAGCACATAGTAGTCATCATATACTTTTTTTCAAATAAAAATTATCTCCAAGGAAGAGTATATGGAATGAGAAGAAGAAAACCAGAATTAGCCATGGGGAACACCAACATTTTAAGGTACCTATTTTCAAGAGGTACTCTTGAAAGAGGATAAGAAGTTCCAGACAGGTTATCTTTTCACAAAAGACACCCAAACTGAGACACCGAGACATAGAGTAGATAAGAGAATTGGGGCTTAACTCCCAGTGCCAGATTCTCAGCAGCATTAATGGGTGAGCTCTCAAATGATGTTAGAGGTATAACATTTTTACATTCTATAGGAATAGAGAGAAGGAAAGTGTGTCTTTAGTTACATTAAAGAAGAATATCTAGTATCGTTTTTCTAATCATAAAGCAGTCTCACATGTTGAAAGTTATTGAGTTTGCTGAGTAGAGAAAAATCACAGGCTCTCAAGCGGAGTTTAGTTACTCTGACCATGAAATAATCTACTTCTTACATTCTAGGTTGAATAATTAAATTTCATAAAGCGTTCCAAAATATAAATCACTGAAAAAAGCACTGAGTATTACTGTCTAATTAACAATTTCCTAGACTTTATATGATTAAAAACCACAGGTACAAAAGTACACATGGCATAAAATTGGATTTTTACTCTCACCCCATGTCCAGCAATGTTCATAGCGTGCTAATGCCTTCAAAATGCAAGAAACACCTTTTAAAACAAATTGAGGTTTTGATAATTCTCTACTGTTTCTATTCAAAACATTTCTGACACCAAACAGTGGGAGGTTTTCATATCAAGCAATTCTTCATTTCTCTGCAGACACCCACTAGGTGCTCTACAATCCAGTTTAATTCTGACTCTATCCACCTGGAGTTAGCACAGACCCCACAGCTTTGTCCCATGAGCCTGTCCCTATTTCAGATGCCAGTCACAAGTCTCAGGTTGCCACTATACTTCTGACCAACCACTTATAAATCAGTGGTTCTCACAAACCCCTCCTCAGGTCCAATAATTTGCTGGAAGCGCTCACAGGACTGAGGAAAACATTTTATTTACTATTATCCATTTATTATAAAGGATACAGATCAGGAACAGCCAAATGGAAGAGATGCATAAGGCAAGGTATGGGGAAGAGGCTCAGAGTTCCACACTCTGATGCCACAGCTTTGGGAAGGTCTAGAATTCCCTTTCTACCATCTCTACCTGCCAAAATCCTCTTAGCCAAGAAACAGCTCAAATGATACTTTGGTCACACTTACTCATTCCCTCTCCTGTGTTCCCTCAGAAATTTACCTGTACCTCTCTTTGGGGGCATTATCATACCAGGATCTGCAGTAAAGACATCTCAGTCCAAGACTGGCATCCCCACTAGACTGTGGAATGACTACTCTTAAAATTTCCCCAAATTTAAGGGCTGCCTTGCACATATTAAATCCTTGACGAATTTGTTACATAAAACGTGAAGCCTGTTTGGAGTATGATGAGTAGTCCAGTGTGGCTGGAACAAAGGGAACATGAAAGGAAGTTCTGGGATATAAAACTAGAAAAATAAAGGTGAGTTTCTACCACCAGGCTGAGGCATTTGGAGTGTCGCAACACAACCTGTGCCTCCTGATTTTGTGATCTTCCATTTATAATAAATAAGGCTTATGGTGTTTTTTTAAGCTATAAGTCTGTGTTGGGGTTGAAAAATAGAGCACTCTGATTTTTAGCAAAGAAAAAAAAAAACACTCTTGTACATTTCATCCACATTTGTCTGAAGTCCAGACACCATTGAGGCAAAAATTGAAAATATTGACTTGGAAATTAGACCTATGATTGAGTCTAAGCTCTGTCAGTATCTGTGAGGTTTCAGCTAGTTTCCAAACTTCTCTTCACCTCAGTTTTATCATCTGTAAAATGGGGATGACACTAGTACCTACGCATGCGGTTATGAAGATGAAATGACATAACATAATATAAAATACCTAATCTTAGCGCAGGACCAGAGAGCTGAGTGCTCAATAAACATTAGGTACCAATATATTTTACAGTGAAATAAATATCAGATTCATCTAGCTCTACAACCATCTTTTGCAGCTGAATTAGGTGAAAATTTTGTGGGTGTAACAGCTGAGAATCAAACCAGGTGAAAGTCAGAAAGTAATGAAAAGCATTCAAGAAGAACCTACATTTCCTATTCTTCCCTAAAAGTTTTTGGTTTGTGCAAAGACTTCAAAGCTTAACTATTGTGAAACGTCCTTCTAAAGACGTACAGAATTTTGGATAGAAATTATAACTCAACATATTACATCTCTGATCAAGTGACTTCACTACTAGTAATTAAGCATCTTTTTAGTTAAGCTTCTATTTGCCTCTTGGGAAAAGAGAAAAGGTCAGTGTAAGAAACTGTATTTGTATTAAGCCTGAGATCTGTAACACTAGGAAAATGTTTAAAATGTGTGCCCTTAAAAATGAAATTCATGGAATATTGTATTATCTATCTGGAAAGTCACATTAGTTTTCTTAGAGCAGTTTGCCACTTTTAGAACTATTGTGAAATACAGAAGCAGGACCTGGTTGAGAAAAATCGGAAACAGATTGATATCCAGTCAGTCTCCTGGAAAAAAGTTCCACTTCTTTATCCCCAGTCTATCCTTCCGCTTTGTTACCCATTATCTCTGTGCTCTACAATCCATCAGCTCAACACTGAGCCCAAGAGGAGTCTCCAGTGCAAGAAAAGAGGCTAATCACATCGATCTTGGAATCTGCTGACCTGCGTTTAAATCCCAGCCTAGCTGCTTTCTTACTAGCTGTATGATTTAATCTGACTTGTGTTATTTAATATAAACTTCACCATTCTCCTCTGTAAAATGGAAATAAATAAATAAAAGGGCTGTTACACAGATGAAGTGAGAGAAACCGTTTGAGGTAGTCAGTACTGTGCATGGCATGGTGCAGTCTTGGTAACAAGCAGAAGAAAAGGTGCTACAATTTTCACAAAAAAAATCGTCACCTGCCAACCTCCTCTTTATATAACAATTCATACTATAGACATAATAAAAAAAAAAAAGAAAATCAACATCCTTGACATTTAACCCACCAGAAGCTGTTACTGGCCCTGAGTACAAGGGCATTTTCACTGTCAGCCAAACAGATAGAGAATCCAGGAAAGTTACTCTTCGTAAAAAGGCCCAGAGCATGTTAAAAATGCCCGTACCCACACATACCTCTGGGACCCAAAAATAAAACAGCCAAATCTATGGGTACGCATATCTACATCTCAGAGCAAGCCATTTCAGAAACGTAATGGGACCAAACCGCACTCACTTCACACTAACCTGCGATTTGTGGGGCCCATACTTCCTCTTCTTCATAAGGGTATCCGCTTGGGCTGTAAGGACCCCACATATTCTGAGTTACCTTTTCATTCTTCTGGGTGGCATGAGCCTGTTGTACTCAGGTGAGAAGAATTCTGCCCTATCACATGGTCAGACATGGTGTTAGATTACCTTCTATCAGTTAGATTATAGGGTTAAGGAACTAGATCAAATTACAGTCTCAGTGTTTGGGCCTTGTAATGCAAGTAAAGGTATGGATGACAGTGGACTGCTGCTTTGCCTTCAGAAAGTATCAAAGCGACAAAAAGTGCAGTCTGATCCTAAAATTTACCAAAAGCTGCCCAGAAAGTTATTAGTAAAGCAGAATTATAAGATAAAGAAAAGTGGACGGATAAGAAAGAGAGCTGAATGCATCAGAGCCTATTAGCTCGATCCCACTATTTATAGTGTTGCCATTTGCTGTGTCAACGCAATCATAGCTGAAGTAGATGTGACTAATAGTTTTGGTTGATTCTGTTTAATTGGGTCAGATTAATGAGCCAACTCACACCCATGTGGGAGAACAATTAACCATAAACAAGAGGTGGATGTTTAATGTAATGTTAAATTCTCTTTTCCCAAACTTAGGTTGAATTATATACTGTTATGTCAACCCCTCTTTCCCCTCAGGCTTCGGCAGAGTCCCATAACCAACAGAGAGCTGAACTAGCTTCGTCTGTCACTAAAGCATTTTCTAATGAGTTAAGGCATAGCCGAAGGGAAGGCCTGGCCTCTGAGTTAGAGATGCTGTTTGTGGTGGCAAAGAGTGAAGGGCCAGACTTTCCCGCGTTGACTGCTCTGCCACTTGTTAGCAATGAGGTCTTGGGCAAGTTTCTTAACCCCACGAAACCTGTTTCTCCACTTGTAAAATAGAGCTATTCTCCGTTCTCTACTTGTAAAATAGAGCTAATAATAATAAATGAGATAATCCATTTAAAGTGTTTACCATAATGCCTGACATACAATACGCACTCAATAAATGTCGACCATTAATTAAAATAATAAATACCAGGATAAAATAATATCGAATGTCAACTCTAATTGAAAAATAAAAATTAAAAAAGAATAATAAATACCAGGCTAAAAGAAGCTTTCCTGATAGTTGTTCTCTCAGAAACACACAGAGTAACGCATACACTAGCCAGGGATTCTCAGTCTCAGTACTGCTGACATTTTAGACTCAATAATTCTTTGTTATGGGGGCTGTCCAATTCACTGTAGGATGCTTAGCAGCATCCCAGACATCTAACCACTATGTAGCAACATCCCAGTTTTGACATCCAGAAATGTCTCCAGATGCTGAATGTTTCTGGAGCAAGAGGGAGAGGCAAAATCACCCAGTCCAAGAAACACCGTGCTAGATCAGTTAATAGCTGAGGTTAAGCATACGGAATCTTTGTCATATCACACTTGCTGAAATGTCCAGTCACCTATGTCCACTATGTAACTAAATGATAAATAAATCACACACACAAAGAGCTGCCTGAACATTACTTCCTCCCTTGCCATTAATCCGACTCTGCGAAGATAGACAGTGTCTTATTTTTACCTCAGTGTCCTCAGTGCCTGGCACACAATGGACAACAAATGAGTGAATGAATGAATGAATGAATGAATGATGAGTGAATAAATATACCCTTGAGCCTTTTCATTTTGTCAAAGAACTCTGAGTAGCAGTTAGGTTTCCTTATTCTTTGACTCCAGTCAACACACAAAGGAGATAACCACTGATCACAGCACGGTAGGCTGGAACAAGCCGGGTCAGGCTGGCAGGAGCTGAAGAAGGCAGGAGCACCCTCTCCACAGAGCTTCAGGGCGCAGGGCCAAAGACGGAACAGCAGATCATCCCCAGGGAACAGCGCCAAGGGCCCGGCTGCAGAAGTGGGTCCAAATAGGTCAGTAAGGAAGAAGACCAGCAGCGAAGCCTGGAGAGAGGGGCCAAACCAGCGGGGTCACAGAGCGCAGCAAGTAACGGAAGCCCGGAACAAGAAGTGGTCTGGAAGAATCCCACGGACAGAAGTGTTTTTGGTGAGATTTGAACATGTTTCAGACAGTTTATGATATGGTCATTTAAAGGGCCCGAGATAGAATGAGACCTGGATTCCGTCGTGTACTGCTTGAATTAACCCTCCTAGCTTCATGTCCATTACAGTTTTAATCAATACACTTTCTCTTCATGCAGGTCAATAATACAAGCTGAACAAAACTTTTGCTTAGAAACTATGATTACTTCCCCAGTGGCCCATTAAATAAAAGGATTTAATTACGTGGAGAACAACTTAAATACACTATAAAATAATACATAAATCACAAAGTTCAGCAAACAGAATTTTCAAGTGAACCTCACTTCAACTCTTTTCATATGAACCCCCAAAAATGATGCAACTGTATCAGGTGATTGCATGATATTTCTGAAGCACACAAATGAGGATGCTTAAATCCCTAGCTATTTGCTACTGAGATATAAACTGGTAAACAAATACACAGCCCTCTCCAAGTCGTTTGCCTAATGCACAAGTTAACCGTTCACTCCATTTTAATTCGGGTAAAATTTATTTTCTTTTTGGATCTGTGCCTTTTATTATGCAAAGGTAGGTGGAGTCAGTGGTGATAATAAAAGCTTACAGCTCTATGTGAGAAATTTCTTCTAGGGTCATGTGTTCGGAAAAGCTCTGTACTTACCTTAAGAAAATAGTGGGCTTTTGGGGGGTGACGAGGGAAGAGGGAGGGAATAACTAGTGACGTATCGTGTCTCCCTTTTCACTTTCTCCAGGATTCCTAGACCGAACTCAGCTCTCGCAATTCACTTGTGTTTTACGTTTATGCCTGGACATGACTTCCTACCCTAGTTTTTATTTCTCTGGGTCTGATTTTTAATTTCTTGTTTGTAGCTCATCTTTTTATGGTATGTGCTTATTATAAGTCACTTCAAATATTTTGTGAAATGAGACAAGGTATGAAAAAATTAAATAAAACGATTCAATTTTTATATTATGTAAATGACCTTGTAAGAAGAGAGGCAGGATCAGCCTTAGTAATTAGTCAGATAGTACAATGGTAAAGATATAAGCATCGGAAAGATCACAATAACATTAGTGGGGGTTTTTTTTGGCTTTTTAGTGTTTTTGATTTTTAGGATTTCTGATAAAACCGCAGAACCTCCTTAGAGAGTTAATACCTTAAGGCTTACCAGTTAACAGCTTACTGAGGACACTGGCTGACATATATGGAGGATATATACAGGAGAGAATCCTGACGAGAGAAAAAAAGGTAAGGTAAGAAAGTGTCAAGGATCAACCTCATCTCGCAATTTTAAAATGCTGCAGCTATAGCCATGAAGATCAACCAAGGAGTATTTTACAGTTTCTTTGTGCTGTTATATCAAACATGTCAGTCATGGTGACTGCCCCACCCACAGCCTTACTGAAAGGATGACCCTAGCACCTATGTTTCATCTCAGCGAGAGTTGGCCCTGGACTAGAGAGTGGTCAACCCTCCCTCGCATCCTAGCCTAGGATAAATACAAAAAAATTTGCTATTTAGCCTAACTGAGCAGCAGATCACGAAACAATTACTTCCACCATCATATTGCTATTACAAAACTTTTCCTTCGTCAAATTAGAACAGCCATATCTGAGCTAAACAAAAATCTCTAGTCTTTTAAAAAATTTTTTTGGATAGGTAATACATGAACATGGTTCAGAATTCAAGAGACAGTGAAAAGCTAGTGGAGGAGTGTAAACTTGATTCAGGAGTCACTGATGTTTTGAAAGCTGCATATGAGATTAGTTTGGCAGTGGTACCAGGAAAACATAGTCACCATGAGAGAAGCCATATGGTTATCCAGGCGTAAAGTGATCAGGGCTCAGTCTAAATATTGACTGAAAAATGGAGAGGAGGGGGTTAATTGGTTGATTACATTTGGAATTTAAGGATAGTTTCCGGTCCCATTGCATAACTAAACTTCTGTGAACTATCTTGTAAGATGTCTCCCCACTCACCTTCCAAGCCCCCACCAGCTGAGCTGTAAATCCCCTAAGCCCAGAGAGGCTTAGCCTTAGCCTGTACCTGGCACAGCATCTAGCCATGTTATAGGTACTTAATATATGGTTTATTTTTTTTTAAAGTAAAAATAATAAAAATAAAAAACAGGGAAGATAAACTTGGGTAAGTGGTGGAGGCAGGGCAATGAGTTTAATTTTATTCAAACCGAATTTGAAGTGAAATAGTAAGATGAAAATGTGGAGCTGATGAATGAAAAATATAAAATTGTTCCCTTAGAAAGAATGCAGAGTTGGACATGGGACACGAAAATCACTAATTGGCATTTTGCTCAATGACCTCATGCTGCCTCTCATTTGCATGGAGTAAAGATGACTTTTACTCACCAAGTTTTTACGTGAGACTCCATAACAAAGTCAGAACCAGCAAAGCACCACACACCCCCACCCTGTCTTCAGACTCCCGATTGGGTGTTACCAAGATTCTCATGCCATCTGCTTCTCTTACAACAAACAAATTAGAAAATAAAGATCATACATAGCAGACATCGCTGTCTTTCCTGGGTTTGTCCTTTTTCTCTTTTCCCTCAACTTCACCTTACTCTTCTCCTCTCATCATATTCCTCGTTCCCTCTTACTTACCTGAGGAGTTGTGTCTTTGCCCCAGGTCTGGGACTTTCAGGGGTGAGCACATACACCCAGAGACAGACAAAGGCACAAAGCCTCCTTCTGAGGAACAGCTCTGTTTCTCACAGCACCGTGGGGTGGGGCCTGGGAGACTCGATGTCCACTGAAAAACAATACAGCCTTCTTCTCTGCTGTTCTGCTGTCTTGTCCAGTCCTGCTTACCCCAAGGGAATTAGTCTCTTATGTGGCCTGGATGTCGCATTGGTCCTGCCCAGTGAACTCTGCTGCTGTTCTGGATTGTTGGATTTAAATACAACAATTCTGAAGAATTTATATGTCCACGAGGAAATGTTCATGATCTATGGGTTGGGGGTAGGGGATGGACTGGACAACTATATTGACCATGATTCCAATTTTTAAAAAATTTTTAGTTACCATCTCTCTTTTGATACTCATACAAAAATGTAAGTCCCAATAGTGGTTGGATCTTGGATGGCTTTATTTTGGCACTTTTATATACTTTGATGTTTATAAGTGGAGCAGGGGTATATGGGAAATCTCTGCTTACAATTTGCTTAATTTTGCTGTGAACCTAAAACTGCTCTAAAAAAATAAAGTCTATTTTAAAAAAACATATCAATAGCAATAAAAATATAAAGTAACTAGGAATAACAGAAGAAGCATAACTCCTTTGAAAAAGTGATAATACTCAATTAGAAGACTTCAATGAAGATATAATAAGTCAAAGGAGAGACAGAAATGAATCTGTAGATTTAATGTAATCCCATTCAAAACCTCACCATATTTTTCATGGAGTCTGTATCAGTTAGAGCACAGTCACAGAAGCAGAACCAATTATACCACTTCGCAGATGGCACGAAAAACTGATCATAGTGTATCCTCATTTCTCTCCTCCAAGCCTTTGTGCTGCTGTTATCATACAGTTTACTTCTCTCTAGATTATAAATCCCACAGAATATTATTTTTTGTTTTAACAACCTATTCTCTTTTTAAAAGCTCTAAGTGGGTGGAAGGAAGCTCAAAAAAATAAATAAATAAAACCTTATACATTTATACCCATAGAGTTACCATTTCTGGTGTTCATCATTATTCTGGGTTCCCTTGGTATCGTTTTCCTTACATTTCTTGTAGTGTAGGTCTATCGATGGTTAATTCTTTCAGATTTTATAGGTCCAAAATGTTTTTTACCTACTTCGTTTTTAGAAGATATCTTTGCTTACATCGTTTTTTCTTTCAGTACTTTAAAGATATCGCTCTACAGTCATCTTGCTTGCATCGATTCTCAGAGAAATCTGCAGACATCTTTCATCTTTGTCCTTCTGTATGTGTGTCTTCTTTTTCTGACTGCTTTTAAGATTTTCTTTTTATCACTGGTTTTGGGCAATTTGATTATGATGTACCTTAGTGTAGTTTTCTTCATGCTTCTTTTGCTTGGTGTTTGTTGTGCTTCTTAGAACTGTGGGCTTATATTTTTTATCAAATGTGAAAATACTTTGCCATCATTTCTTCAAATACTTTTCTATCCCCCCTTCTTCATGAACTCCAAATACAAACATATCAAACTGCTTGAAGTTGTTCCATAACTTACTGATACTTTACTCACTTTTAAAATTCACTTTTTTTTCTATATATTTCATTTTGGACTATTTCTATTGTTATATCTTCAAGTTTACTAATCTACTCTTCTGCAATGTCTAATCTGTATTTAATTCTATCAATGAGTTTTTCATCTCAGATATGATAGCTTTCATCCTTCAAAGTTCTTTTGCATCTTTTTGTTTATATCTTCCATGTCTCTAATTAACATATCACATCTTCCCTCTAGCTGTTTGGACGTATATTTTACATAATATAATATAGTAATATTTTACATAATATAATATAGTAATATTTTAATGTTGTCTGATAATCATATTTTTCTTAGTTTTGAGTGAGTCTCTATTGATTTATTTTTCTTGTAATTATGGGTTATATTTTCCTGCAGCACTGATTGGCTGGCAATTTTTGATTGGATGCCAGACATTGTGTTTTTTACCTTTTTAGGGACTGGATATTTTTTATTCTTGTAAATAGTCTTGAAATTGATTCTGGGCTATAGTTAAGTTAGTGGAAGACAGTTTAGTCCTTACAGATTTTTCTTTTAGGACTATTAGGTGGAACCAATTCAGCATTTCTTCTAGAGCTAATTATTCCTACATCTAAGGCATGACCATTCTGAGTGCTCTAGACAATGTCCTGTGAATTATGAGGTTTTCTAATTCAGCAGAGTCAGGGGAGAGGAAGAGACAGTGGACTGGCACTTTTCCTAGCCCTATGTGAGCACCAAATACTACTCCTTCTAATTCTCCAGGTGATTTTGTCACAGGTAATTTCTTCATGTTCATGCACTCTTCAGCACTCTGAGTATTCAAAGCAAACACTGCAGGTTCCTAGACTTCTCTGTGATGCTTTCTCTCTCCACTCTGGTGTTCTATCCTGTCAACTCTAGCCATGCAGCTCTCCTCAAGCCCTCAGTCAGTATCCTCAATGCAGAGAGTTCACCAGGCTCTACCTAGGTTTCCTTTCCCTGTGCCATGGCCAGTCAGCTGGGACAATTGCAGGGCTCACTGTATCTGTCTTCAAGCTCTCAGAGAACACTATCTTCTACTGCCTGATGTTTAAAATCTTGAAAATTATTGTTCCATAGATTTTGTTCACTTTTTGAGTTGTCTCAGGCAGAAGAATAAATCTAATTCCTGTTACTCTATCCTGGCTAGAAGCAGAAGCCTAACAAATTGAATTTATTATGTTATGTAAATATCCTCAAATGAAAAATAGCTACAATCCATATATATATTACAATTAAAAAGTTTTAAAATTTTGTAAATTAATTATGTCAAATCTGAAAACAAATAACATTCATTCAAATTAGTAACATTATTTTAACTAGTACGTTAAAGTGACTGATGATGCAATTTGATTTAAACTGGTATTCATTGCTCTAGTATAGGGGTTTTTTTAAGGTATAGAAAAGAATTTATTTAGCTTTGTGAGGTTTTACTTTCACAATAATATATACCCTTGGCACAGGAAAACCCTTTTAAAGTTTCATAAAATCGCCTTCACAAGGTAAATATTCAGGTTGATCCTATGAGGTTTGCAGACATTAAGTATGAGAAAGTTAATGGTTACCAGAATTTGCATACATTATCACAACCAAAACAGTAAAATAAACAGAAGAACAAGTGTTTCTTAACAGTCCTAAAAACACAATAAATTGCAATTTCTACTGGAAGATTTATTTCTATGCTATATTCATTTTGATCTCTTATTTTCCATTTTTTTCTGAATATAAGTTACAAATAATCTTTTGCAATAACTCCCTATTCTTAATACTAAAAAGTCACTGGCTTTACCTTGGCTATATTTTTTATTGTTTAGAGTAAGATAGGCTTATTAAGCCAGTTATACTCCAGTAACTTTGTGAATGAAAAAATGTTAAGAGAATTACAAACAAATAATGGAGTCATTATTTCACTGATCCAAATTCAATTTCAGGAAAATCACTTCCCCAAAGCAGTAATTCTGATAAATTCTTTCCATGTCTAAACAAAAACTGAAAGAAAAGCGAAATTATGGGAAATCTATGATGGTTCACTAGACATTGTGTGCTTTTAATAGTTCAATATTGGCAATACTTGATAATCAAGAGTAAATTAATAGGCTAACATTTAAAAACGTGAACTTCAATAAGGATAAAGTACATAAACAATTTGGTAAGTTTGTGAAGAAGCTGACCAAGATACATAAATTAGGAAATACAAGTGTCCATCTAAATTTTCTATATTTTTTTTACAGAATATTTATTAAAGCATTTAATGTACTATTTCTCATGTGTCATTTTGGAAGTTTTGAATTATGAAGAGTACTCTTTTGTCTGATGACAAACAGCAGTCACATTGCCAGCGATTATTCTGGATCTCCACGTTGGATAAATTCGATTTCTTCTTGATACACAAGTTTCCTTCTGTAGTTCTGAGGTAATGTTTTTATTATTTTTACAGTGGTGGACCCTGATGCATCAGCCAATCTGATGATTTACTTCCCTTAGAATGTTGTAAAATTGGAGAAAAGTGAGATGGTAGTCCTGCTAATCTCAAAACTTCTGCTACACTGGTTTTATGAAGACCAATTTCGTCAGGGAACCTTATTCATAGACTATGTAGCTTGACTACCTGAATAACCCTGCTTGCAGATGCTATCTTGCTGCCCATCATGACCTGTGAGAAGGGGCAGCTTCCCCAGTACAGATCTGCTTTAGTTTGGCTGTGCCGATTCACTTCTCCCATTAGTTTTCTGTATTTGAATCACCGAAAAACATTCATCTGTACAACGTACTGTTGTGTCACTCAGCCTCCCTTTGTTCAAATGTGTCACCTATATGTTAAGTCTACCCCTGTTCTCTTTGGTGCCTATACAGTTATATGTGCAACTGTGAACACTAAAATTTTATAAAAGCATTTGGCCATAAAATTGGGACCCTAAATATGCTTATATTAAATTTTTAAATAATCATTCAATTGGAAAAACAAAAAATTTTTAATTCTTCTACAGAACATACAGTTTGACATAAATTGTTTCAATGCAAGATAATGAACTTTTATCAAGTTGGTAGCCACATTGAAAAGGCTAAAAATGTATTTGAGCCAAGATAATTCCTGATAGATAATCTCTACTTTATCTAAGATGATTGATAATGGGGGAGAAACAGGAAGTAAAGTTGTGATAAGCTAAAAATACCTACAAGAGGAAAGTGGGGAAACTCTAAGAGAATAACCAAAATGCGTGCCAGAAAAAATGTAGAAAAGTGTAACTGCAGATCAACTAACTACAAAGAAGGTAAGTAGGAAGAAGAGAGAGAAACCCAAGAGGAAGAATATCACTGTCTGACAGAAAAAAAACAAAACAAAAATAAGAAGACAGAGGAAAAAATAGTTTATCCAGGATCTTTATGGATAATGCAGGACAGAAAAAGCAGCAACACTAGGACAGGAAAAGAGAAGATACACCTGCTAAATTAATGAGGGGAAAGTGTTGCAGCTTCTATCAACAGCCAGAGTATAGATGTGGATCACAGACAGAATGGAATCAAGTTCTTTCAAGAGAGGGAAGGTGTGTTTGCGCATTGGACTAGGCTGTGTGGGAAAGTAAGTCACCTGGGTCTCTCATACAACAAGAATTCAGGACAGCAAAAAGTGAACACTATACGGTGCTTCCTTTCTGTAGTCGACTGCAGCTCAGGTGCAAGGTCTTCTTGCATGTGGAGTTTTGTACTTGCTTCTGGTTTCCTGAATGCTCTTCGGGCTTGACCTCTAACTTGCTCATGACTCCTGACTTTCACAGACTTTTTCCCACTGTGTGACTTGAGAATAGCCCTTCCATTTTATTTTGTTTTATTTTTTATTTATTTTATTTTTGCCCTTCCATTTCTACCGTGTTTTATTTGGGGGCTTTTCACAAACTTTCTTGAACCTGGTTTACTTACTTACTCTGTCTCCTTGATTTGGTGATGCTGCCTGCCACCTCTCAGGGTGAAGGCAAGTCCTCCAGGGAAAAGAAAGGCCCACAGTGTGGAAAGGGGAAATAAGGGCCATCGGAGTTGACTAAACTCCCAAGAGTAAAGTCCTTACAGAGACCTAAGAGCTAAGTGAAATGTCAAGAAGAGTATCTGTTTTGTAGTTTAAACCTACAAGTCCATTTGGCAAGTATGCATAACTCTATGAAGTGCACTTAAAAAAAATCTCAACTGTGGAGTACTTGTGCTTCAGAATCCCCACCATGCCATCAGGGTCAGTGTCCACATAAACCTAAACAATGTGTGTTGAAGTAGACATGGTGGGTGCCAGAAAGTGAGAGAAAGTGGGAAAAGGCAGGACTCTAGGCTCCTGGTCTTTGATAGGAAAATCTTTCCCCTTTGTATTTTCTGGTGGTGACAGAGAGGGGTGGAAATCTGAGACACATCAGGAGAGAGATGAGATGCCCTATTTCAGCTCAAAGGCTCCTTAGGAATTTAGCAGCACACCCCCGCTCTGGAGCCATTTGTGATGGAACCCCAGTTTCTCATCAATGGACACTATTTCTCTATGACAGAAAGTTCGCTGGGGACATTCACAGAATTTGTCCGATAACGCAGCACTTAGGGACAGGTCCGAAGATGACCTTTAGTTCAGGAGGCCCTACAATTTCATCACATACTTGCATTACGCCTGACGTAATCACTGCCTTATCCTTCATCCAATTTAGGAATATATTGGTTATTATATTTTTTCTTCTGCCCAATGAAGCAGAATTACCTTAATGGTTTTTTAAATCTCAACATTGTGATTAAAAAAAACCTGAATGTTTCCACTTAGTTTATAATACAAATAGTATCCTAGTAGAATATACAAAGAATTTTAGAGTTGGAAAGAGTATCAGAGATTCTGGTCCTCTTAACTTTATAAGACAATAAATATAAAATAATATAAAATATTTAAAATAAAATATTAATAATTTTAAAAAGTATCAAAAATAATTACAAGAATAAATTATAAAATACCACATAAATAATCTAGAATGATTAAGTATTTCAACTCGTCATACTTCTAGACGAGATCAAAAATATTCCCACGACAAATCTAAGGCTCCAAGGGCTTAGCTAATTCACCTAAAGTCAACAACTAATAAGTGGCGAAGCGATATTCAAACTCACATCTAGTTGTCTCCACTGGCTTTGCAGGCAGCTGAGATACGGTCAGGAGAGAGCAATCTGATAGCAGCACCATTATGCTGCGTGGCCTTTCTCATGCAGATAGAGGGCTGTTCTGCTCGGCTAGGTGGGTAATGTGAGTGCAGTGACGTGCTACATTTTGAATCAAGGCTAAGCAAAGGCAAAAAGGATTTGGGGTTGTCTTTCTACTTGTCTTTCTGGAATCGGATCCTATTGACAACACAATAACAACTTGCACCTGTTTCTTCCCAAATCTTACTTGAATTCTTCCAGCTTTTCCCCAGCCTTGGAGCCTCCTGTAAATCTAGAGCACTGTTCCTTAACGGGTGTCATGTGAACAATCTAAACAACAGTCACTCACTTGGGGGGTCCTTTTAAAACTATACAGTTTCCTGAATCCCACCCAGAATTACCCAGTCAGAATTTCTGGAGGGAGAAGTGGACTGAGAGTTTGTATCATTGTAAGATTCCCTGACGATGCTCACATACACTGAAGCTTGAGAATCACTGAGACTGCAATAGTCTGTGCCTGAGTGGTTTAAAAATAAGAGAACTGAAATCATGATTAAAATCGAGTGGCCTCCAAGCAATCCTTTCTTATTCAGGAAACTAAACGCTTTCAGGAGTGCAGTTTAAAAACCATCTTCAATTGCCTTTGCAATTTATTTTAATATATTATTCCAGATGCATAATTTGGAAAATAGGAGAAAATGAAAAGAAACAGCAATATATATGTTTATTACCCTAATTCCCATTAGACAGCTACTTTTAACATTTTGATATAGTACCTTCCTATCTTTTTTCCTAAGGATGACTTAGAAATGAGTTCCTTGGTTAGAAGCAACATTGTCTCAAACCTCCACTAGTTCAAGTCATGTTGGCAGAAACATCGTGGTCAGAGAAGGCAAGCCCATGTTCTGAGTAAGGAGAGCAGTCCAGTGAGGAGAAATTGCTGCCTTCCCCATTGTGATCACCCACGAGGCAGTTTTCCAGTCTTTCTCAAGGAAAGTTCTTTGTGGAAGGCTCAGGATCAGTTTCTGCTGCTGGTGGGTTGGGCGCTGAGTACTGAGGACAGCCAGAGCAGCCTTGGTGACAGAAGTCCACGTTGTCAGGCCCACACATGACCTTTGCCCCCACCATTGCAGCTGCTGAGCAAGCACTGCGTTAACTGCAGAAAAAGGCTGACTAGCAGCCGCAGAGCCTGTCATTTTGTACGCCTGGTTATTCAAATTCTCCTCCATATGGATGCCCTTTGTGAGTATTCACATGAGACACATTTTTTTTTCACACTCTATGCTCTTTCTGAAAATTTCATCCACATACCTCTTCCCCCATCCTTTGACACCAATCTACCAAATCTTTTTTTTCTGAGTCCCCAATGTTTCAGGCAAACTGCCAGTTGCTGTCCGTGAATCAACGTATTTGTACTTCTGACCATCTCTCAATCCAGACAGAGTGGACGACCAACTGCACTGCTTCATGTTCTGCCCACTGGGAGGATTCCCCATCACCACTGTCTTGCGGGCCTCCCCTGAATGAATGTGTTGTACTGCTTCAGCATCTGTGAAAACATCTGTAAACTAGGCCTTAGCTTTTTCTTCCTCAGTCAGCTGGTGGTTGGGAACTCCCCTACAGGGCCATAGGTTGGTAGAGTGGCAATGATTAGCAGGGGGTAGGCGCTGGAGAAGATTGAGCATCCTCTCGTGCAAAGTGCTTACGTCTTCTAGGCTACCTGCACCTAATACCATTTCCACTTGATGTTGGATTGCTGATGCTATCACCCAACTTAGTATCTTGGTGCATCAGAAAACATGTGCTTCATCATGGTCATAAGGTCTTTAGATGTCGCAGCTCAGTTCAGTCTCTACCAGGGCCCAGTAGCAAACCAAGAGCTATTTCTGAAAACATCGGTTATCTACTCCAAAACCCTAATGGTCTGTTTCTGCTTGTACGACTGTTGTAGGCAGCCTCTAAAATGGCCCCCAACTATCCCCACCTCCTGCTAATGCCCTTGAGTAATCCCGTTCCCCTGAGATTGAGCTGGACTAGTGGCTTGTTTCTAATTAACAAAACTATGGCAGAAATGATGGGGTATCACTTCTGAAATGAGTTTATAAAAAGATTGGGGGTTTTCTGTCTCTGTCCCTCTCTTGTCCCGCGTATTGGGGAAAGCAAGCTTCATTTTTGTGAGGAGCCCAATGGAAAAGCCCACAGTTTTTCAGCCTGGGAGGAACTGAAGCAAGGCGACAACCAAGCCTGAGACTGGAAGTGGATCCTTCAACCCCATTCAAGTCTTGAGATGACTGTAGCTCCACCCAGTGGCTCGGCTTGATTGCAGCCTCATGGGATGCCACGAGCCAGAACCACCCAACTAAGCTGGTCCTGTATTCCTGACCAACAGAAATTGTGAAATAATAAATGTTTGTTGTTTTAAGTAGCTAAGCTTCGAAGCAATCAGCTACACAACAGATAAATGTAATGACTATCTGTGGACTTATGGTTGATCTACACAATACTGATTCTGATCAAGGAATTCATTTCTCAGCTAAAGTGTACCAATGAGTTCATGCCCATAGATAGATGCCAGGTATGACATACCTTAGAAGCAGCAGAGCTGATGAAAACAGCCTACTGAAAATCCAGTTACAGTGCCCGTTGGGAAACAACACTCTGTAAGTTAGGGCATTATCTTACAGGATGTGGGCCATCCTTTGACCAGAGACTAATATAGGGTACTCATTCTTCCATAGCTAGAATACATGGATCGAGGGGTGGAAGTGGAGTGGGCTTCCACTATTATAATTAATTACAACCACCCAAATTTTACTTTCCATCCTTGAAACTTTGATTGCTATTGATTTTAGAGGTGTTAATTCCCAAAGGAAAAATGCTTCCGCCAGGGGTCACAACAATAATGGCGCCAATGAACTGTAAGATGAGACTTCTACTGCCCATGCTGAGCTTCTCATGCTATTGAAACAACAAAGAAGGGATCACCGTTTTTGCTGGGGCAATTGCTCCCAATTAATAAGGGTAAATTGAGTGGTGCTATAACAATGAAGGCAGAAAAGACTATGTCTAGAGCCCAAGGCATTCTCTGAGGCACCTTTGAGTACTCTCAAATCCAGTAATAAAAATCAAGGCAAAACCACAGCAACACATTAAAGACAGACCACCAAGACGTAGACCCTTTGGGAGTGAAGATTAAGATTACCTCCCTGTCTGTGGTGCCCGTAGAGAGTACAGGGAACATAGAGTATATAGCAAACCTAAGAACACAGGACCGTAGCAGTTATGCAAACTTTCTTCCTTGCTTGTTCTATACATATTGATATATATTCATTTATTTTTCCCCTCCCCTTCATCGTCCCTTTTTATTTCACATAAAGACTATTATTAACTTTACAGTCTATATGTTACAGAATATTCAGGTGGGATTGAGTAAAATAGACACTAACATCACCCAGAGATGGTTATAGTGACTGGTGGGACTTTTGGCCCTCTATTAAGAGGATGGAAATATGTTTACAAAAAGGATAGCTGTATTTTGTTAGGCAAAAGCAAAAAGATGTTATTGTTATTGTAAGATAGCAACATGTGAATGCTGAATGACCAAAAGGATAGATTCTACTGGCTATTTACTGTCTCGCAGCTCTAAGCACACCTTTCAAAACTGTTCCATAACATTTGGGTGTGTAAATTATAATTTCCAGATTCCCCTGACAACTCACTTCTGGTTCGGTTCTGCAAAAGGGAAGCCCTGCGTGCGGTTGGAAAGAGGAAGGGAGAAAGAACTCTTCCTGCTTCCAGTTCCTGTCAGCAGCAGCAAACTATGACTCCAAGCTTCGTTCAGCTGGCCCTGACACACTCTGGCGGTAGGAATATTAGCCCCTTGGGGCTCTCTCACCTTCTGGGCCATGCTACCTGAACCTTCCAAGCACCTGCCAGGATGCATCCCCTTCTCTTAGAGTCTGAGTATCAGCTGAAATGCTCTCATGGCCTGATCATCAGGTAAAAAGTACCCCTTCTTGAGAGATCTGATGTTCAGTTCCAGAGAACCCCTCCTTCAAACTTGTACGTTCTTGCAACATCACTTGTACCAGAGTTCTGCAGAGAAACCGAACCAATAGGAGATATATATGTTGAGAAGTTCAATATATGTTTAGAGAGAGACTGATTTATTACAAGCTAATTTCTCATGTGATTATGGAGGCTGAGAAGTCCCATGATCTGCTATCTGCAAGCTGGGCCAGGAAAGCCACTGGTGTAGTCCAAAGGCCTGAGAGCCAGAGAGCCAAAGGTGCAGATTGCAGGCTGGGTCTGAAGGCCTGAAAACCAGAAGCACCAAGAGTTAAGAGGAAGACTGATGTCCCAAGTCCTGCAGTTAGGCAGAGAGCAAATGCAACCTTTCTCCACCATTCTGTTCTATTCAGGCCCTCAAGGAACTGGGTGATGCTCACCCACACTGGGAGGGCCATCTGCTCTACTCGGCTCGCCGATTCGAATGCTACTCTCTTCTAAAAACACCCTCACATACACACAAAGAAATATTGTTTAACCAGATATCTGGGCATCAAAAATTTTCATCATAAATTTCAAATTATAGCAAAGGCTCTCATTTCAGTTTTATAGGCATACCTCAGAGAGATTTGGGGCTTGGTTCTAGAATACCGCAATAAAGTGAGTCACACAAACTTTTTGGTTTCCCAGTGCATATAAAATTTGTTTACACGATGCTATAGTTTATTAAGTGTGCAATAGCATTGTGTCTAAAAAAACAAAGTACATACCTTAGTTAAAAATACTTTATTGTTAAAAAATTTTAATAATCACCCAAGCCTTTATAGCAAGTTGTAATCTTTTTGCTGGTGGAGGGTCTTACTTTCAATTGGTAAAAAAAAAAAATGCAGTGTTTGCAAAGTGCAATAAAACCAGGTATGTCTGTACGGCCATTTTAAAATAAAACTATTCCAAGTCTCTTAAATTCATCCACTGGACTCTAAAAACATAGCTGTTTGGTATCCACCATCTCCATTAAAAAAACACATTCCACTTCCTCAGTTTTACATTTTTTATGCTTAAAAGTTCACATTCCACTTCCCCAATTTTATATTTTTATGCTTAAAAGCTCACCTTGTCATATCCTTCTGCAATAAAAATATGCACATTAATTTGCATTGTTTTAAAATTTCCAGTGAACATGAGATTCTTAAAAATGTTTAAAATTTCTTCTGGCTTGGTTAATTACAATTAGTATTACTATACAATTGAGTGTAACAAATATACTTTTTGAAATGTTATTAAATATAAGAGTAAGATTTTATAGAAATATATCTCAACAAGATTGATACAAAAAAATCAGATCATGTGTCTGTGGAAGTACATTTTTAAGGAGGGAAATCTGAAAACAAATTTTCTGAAAATTACTGACAACCACGAACTTAAAATTCATGGGAAGGCTTTGTGAACCAAGTGGTATGAACATCTGTTTGAAGGTGGTTTGAAGACTCCTCTTCAAGTCCATGTACACATAGTGTTGAATATATAGGAAAAAGAAACATTGAAATAGAATTTAGACATACAAGTAGAGAAATACAATTTTGTTTGAGGAAAATAAATGGAAATTCAAATCACTTCTAGGATTACCAAAAATTTTTTTTGCTTAAGTCCTATCTTCATTTTACCTAAGTTGAGACTCAACCAGAGTGACACGCCCAAGACAAGATTAATCACAAACTCACACACGGTTGACCTTGAATCTCTCACTCTAAAGTTCCCAATCTCTGTATTCCAGCCAACCTCTTTCACACTGCTCCACACCCTGTCAGAAGCTGCAAAGTTCACATTAAACTGAAAACCCCCAAATATATCACAATCCCTCTGAAGGCTATATTAAAAATATAGTTTTACTCTAAAATAGAACGATACTTTATCTCATTTGTTATAAAAATGGAACTCATAAAATGTATCTACAGTGTGGAAATATAAATAGCAAGCAATACTGTCATCCTCACATTCAAAGCAAATTGAACCCAACTGTCTGAGGACACTGAAATCACTGACAAGAACTACGATCATGCACATGAAGTAACTTTTTTTCATTATACTGTTCTATACAGACTAACTCAGCACATTCTGAATGTGTGATAAATATCATCCTCTGGATCTATATCCTGGATTATGTTTTAATCACCAAGATGGAACCAAATTTTAATGAATTTCTCATTATATTACAGTACAGCATATTTAGCTGATACACCAAACTGGTTTCATTTGAGTCATAACCTCAATTGCCTACAGGGCAGGAAGTAATCTAAATGTGGAAGTTGCTAGGTGTGAGATAATACAGAGAAATGAAAAGCACAATCTGTTCTAAAGGTACTTAATTATTTTTTAATACTACAAGCCAAAAAAAAAAAATATATACACACACACACACACACACACACACACATATGGGGTTGAAATTTTACAATTCTCATTGTCTTTCACAACATATTCAACAGATTTGAAATCAATATTTACCAAGTGCTCAATTAGAAAGAAGGTACATGTACTTAGAATGAGAAAATGTTCATTAAATTATTGTTGACACAGTAAGTACGTGTGCATAAAGTTGTCTCATAGTTTACACGAGAATACAGCAAAGTGATTAGAACTATACACAAATTACAGATCAAATTTACATTCCTGACTTAATTTATTACATAAAGAAAAACAGGAGAAAAGAATATTTTATATCAATACTTTAATACTGAAGTCAGCTATTAGACATAACCACCAAATCTTCTATTTCATTTGTCATACCTTGGGAGATATTCTAAGTGAGATTAAATTGATGAAGCATGCATAGTAAATCTAGAACACTCTACTTCATCTCCAAATTTAAGTTGGGTCTTTTAATAAGTTACTTCTTATTTGCTGTTTTGTAGTATTTATGAAATGAATTAGTGCAATACATCGCTGAGGTATCATTTAAAAGGTAAATACACTACAGGTGTGGATTTGTCATCCCAATTCCTTGGCACTCGATAATATATGTGTCTTTAGAGGCATCATCTTCATTTTCTGATTTCTTCACAGTAAATTGAGCCTGAAACCAGAAGAGTATTTAGTACGTAAGTAATATGAAGAGGGTTGGAGGGAAGAGCCCATAACTCCAGCTTAAACAAGCAGGTAGTTAATATCAAACTTGTTTTACTGAAGATGTTAGAGACACAAAGATCAAGACATGAAAATTTCAATAGCCTAGATATAAAATATTTTGTTCCAGAACCACGGTTCTTGATTGGAGGTATACATACCTGTGGAGTTTTGTCAGAATACACAGCCTGAACCCCACTCCACACACACTGAATCAGAACCCTGAGGAGCACGGCGTCGGCAAATATCAACTTTAAAATCTCAATTGTTAATTATAATGCCTCTGCACTATATTTCCTAAAATATTTCTAAAACATAGCACTGATGCATTTATACTTCTTTTACCTTCTCAGGTATTTAATTTAATTCCCTAAAAATACTATTCAGAAAGATCTAGTTCAGAGAAGAAAGGTGGGGGGAGGTGATGACTAACACCCTCCTTCATCTTTATTGGGCTTCACAGTGTATTTTCCACCTGGTAACTAATTCAAGTTTGGCTTTGAAATATTTGATCTCCATCACCGTAGTCTGGAAACAGAATTTTTTTAAAAAGCAAATGTGTTCATTCTAACGAACTAAATTAAAATCAAAACAACTGAGTAGGATGACTGAATTTGTGGCAAAGGCATTTCAGGTGTTCCTAAAACCTTAGAATTCTTTGAATACAATTTGAAAACCAATTCTGGGGC
>NW_006442103.1:5018024-5053425 GCF_000325575.1 Pteropus alecto | reverse complement strand
CTGAACAGTAATATTCACAAATTATTCCAGTTTCAGTATTTTGTGGCAGTGTGCTGTCACATAGTGGCCCCTGGAAATTATTGTTGAATGAGTATACACTGAATTGTAAGCTAGACAGCCAAATTATCATGTAGTTATAGACATATATTTTTTCAAATTACAAGCGATATGTAAATAAGGACACAGGTAACAATTATGGAAATCATTTCCAAACTACTGAAAAATTATAAAACTTTCTAGTTGGAAGGAGCCTTTAGGGACTATATAGCCCCAGTCCCTGATTTTACAGATGAATTATCCGCACGAAGTCACCGGAAGACAAAGCAGCTTGCCCAAGTCACTCAATTAAAACACAACAAAACTGAACAAGAAACTACAGCTATCAATTCCAGCTCACAGCACTTTGCACTACGTATTCACTTCAAACAACATGGGAGTTGTCTACCATATGCAAAATACTATGAAAAGTGAAGACTATAATGAATATAAGTTTAGCATAAGTATAAAAGTAAAAAATAGTTAATTTTCTTTTGCCATCAAATATAATTTGTCTTCAATTCCTCTCAGACATTTTCTACAATTTAACCAAAATCTACCTGTGCTTTCTAATAATAACAACAAAAAGAGTATATATTAAGAATCATACAAATAAACTGTTAGGAGTAGGGCAACAGTGGCTTTGTGCTTAGTACAACCCTGCAATACTTCATTTTTTTAACTAGTGTGCATTACTTTAATAATTTTAAAAAATGCTTAAGGTCAGCTCCTTCCTTCATAAAATTTTGAGCTACAAATTTTATATTACTTTATGAAATTACATAATAAGACTATAGCAAAATGGAAATATGCTACATTACTGAAAAAAGCAAGAAATGAAACTGTGTGCATTAGCTGTAAAAAAAATGCAGAGAAATAATTTAAACAGAGGAGAAAAATGCTTAAATGTCATCATTGGTTTTACTAGAAAGAGGGAATTATGGGCAGGTTTTTTCTTTTATTTTCCAAATTTTTTATAAAGAAATTATATTGATTATGGGTGAAATATACATGCTGATGACTTTTTTAAATTAAGAATTCTGTAGACAAGGTATAAATAGGAGCTTATATAATGTTAAATCTTCTTTCACTAAAAATTGTAACCACTCTTTTAAAGAAGATCGGCAAATATTAGAATTTCAGCAAATATTCTATCAACGGAATCACAAAAAAATAAAATACTTAAAAATTTTATACAAATACTTAAATTTACAGCCAGCTACAAATCTCTTGTGATTTGATTTCACAGTTCTCATCAAAACATTTTACTTACTTTGTAAGGCAGTACCACACATGGGTTTCAATATATGCTTTCTTGGGTTTGCGCAAAGTCCAGCTCTGCCATGTGGTCTGAGAAACCATGTGGTCTTGAGCAATTAATTTAATCTCTCTGCCTCACTTTACTTGTATGTACAATAGGAATAATAATAAATAGCCACCTAAAATGGTCATGCAGAGAGTAAGATGATTCTGATAAACTGCTGAGTTAGCTCAGCGTCTGCCACAAAGGAAGTACTCAGTGAGTGATAGCAATTATGATTATGATTAAGTTTTCTGGTTATTAAAATCTGACCCCAAATTGGCTACAATAAAAACCAACTACTCTTTCTGATGGAATACTCACCTTTGCTAGTTGTTCTGCAAAATGTATTGCTGTTTGTGTATGGAGTGTAACTGGTCCTGTTTTTATTCTGGAAACTCCATTGGCTAATGCCATGAAAATGATCAGCTATAGAAAAAAATAAAAATAAAAATATTTACTACTTTTTGGAGTTAAAATTCTATTGCTTTCTATATAATACTACTACTAGAAATCAAAATAGCTAAAATAACTTCTATTTCTTTAGGTTTCTGGAAGACTTAAGATAAATGAAAATCCGTGTCACTCAAAGTGTGGTACAGAAACAAAAGAAAAAATAAATAAATGGGACTACATCAAACAAAAGTTTTTGCACAGCAATAAACGAAAAGACAATTTACTGAATGAGAGGAGATATTTGTCTATGATACATCTGATAAGGGGTTAATATTCAAAATTTATAAAGAACTCATTCAATTCAACAGCAAAAAAACAAACAACACAATTAAAAAATGGGCAGAAGACCTTAATAGGTATTTCTCCAAAGAGGACACACGGATGGGCAATAAACATATGAAAAGATGCTCAAGGTAACATTCAGAGAAATGCAAATTAAAACCACAATGAGATATCACCTCACACATGTCAAATTGGCTATCATCAATAAATCAAAAAACAACAAATGTTGGCAAGGATGTGGAGGAAAGGGAACCCCAGTACACTGTTGGTGGGATTGTAAATTGGTATAGCCACTATGGAAAACAGTCTGGAGGTTCCTCAAAAAATTAAAAATAGAGCGACCTTTTGACCCAGCAATTGCAATTCTGGGTATTTTTCCAAAGAAAACCAAAACACTAATTTGTAAAGATCTATGCACCCCTATGTTCATGGCAGCGCTATTCACAATAGCCAAGATATGGAAGTAATCCAATCAACAGATGATTGGATAAAGAAGTTATGGTATAGATATACAATTGAATATTACTCCGCCATAAAAAAAAAAAAAAAAAAAATTTGCGATGTTTTTTTTGACATGGACCTAGAGGGTATTATGCTGAGTTACATAAGTCAGACAGAGAAAGATAAATACCATATGATTCCAGTTATATGAGCAATCTAAGGAACAAAAGAAACAAACTAAATGAAAACAGACCCACAGATACAGAGAACAAACTGGTGATTGCTAGATGGGAGGAGGACTGGGGAGCTGGCTGAAAAAAAAAGAAATGCTTAGCAGCAGTCCTCAATATAGAATTTTCTAAATTAATGGTTAAGAATAAAATACAGAGTTGAAAGTTAATATATTTAATCAGACCAAATATCTCTACAAGCTGGTATATATAATGACAAGCTTCCTCCACTCTCTAAAATTACAACATTTTAACAGGTAAATCAATACATCCAATATAGAATTACTGGGAGTGTAGAGTAAACCTGGGCAAGAAGGAAGAGACTAGAAATAAGGGAAACTGTCTTAAGAAACTGGTTGAGAAATTTTGAAGAATACGTTTCTAAACATAGACTGTCGATTTGAGATTAAGGAGAGAAAAGTGTGGTAGAAAGAAAAATCTATCAAGAGTGGACTTTAAAAAGACCTTTTTTGGAAATATTCACTAGTATTTCTCAATGTGAGTAGATGTGCTAAGTTTGAGAGGTCTATAACACATCAAGTGGAGATGCTGACAGGCATTAAGGGATATAATGAGTATGGAGTTAAAAGAAAAGTCTGGGCTAGTGATAGAAACTTGGAAGTTGTCAGCTTCCATACAGACAGTACTTAACCCAGAGATGGGACAAAATAACTGAAGGAATGAATACAGATACAGAAAAGAAGCATGAGCCTGAGCCTACGGGCTCTCCAAAATTTAGAATTTGAGAAGATGAAAACAACAATAACAAACTAGTAAAGAAACTAGAATATATGGCCAGTGAGACAAAATGATAACAGTATTTCAGAAACCAAGTGAAGAAAGTATTTCAAGAATGAAAGAGTAATTGATTGTGCTAAATGCTGTAGTCAGGTCAAGTAAGATGAGGACTGAAATCTGAGGAATATAAATTCCAGAATAATACTTTAAAAACCAACTGAATTAGGAAATGCCAATCAGTGTCTGAAACTGAGTGATTAAAGTTCATATTTAATTAAATTACCAAATATTCAAATCTAATAAGCTCGAAGGTTTTTATCCTGTAAGTGTCATTACCTGGTCTTGCAGATACTCATCCACAGCACCACCATGTCTAAGATTGGCTAATAGCATTTCAGCAGCTTCAATTCCAACCTTGTCTGCATTTACACCTATGACAGGCATAATGTAGAAAAACTAAATTAATTACTAAGATGTGAAACATTTAATATATCCCTGTTAGCACTGGTATAACATTCTTTACACCTCTGAACTCACCCAATGGGACTTTTAGGATAAGATTTCATGTATATTTAATCTTCTGAGAGCTTAGCATCTGCAAATATTTATATCTAATCATGAGACAATCAGACAAACCCAAACTGTGGAAAATCTTATGAGAAAATAGACTGGACTTTTCAAAATGTCAATATCATGAAAGGAAAAAAAAGAGGTGAACAGACTATTCTATAGTCAAAAAGAAAAAAAAATCTAAACAGACATGATAACCAAATGCTGTAAGTACTCAAAAAAAAAAAAAAAAAAAAAAAAAAAAATCCCGCACTGCTCTAACAAATATTTTTGAGGGAAGTGGTTACGTCTGAATATAATAGATAAATTCTTTGGGTGTAAAAATGGCATTTTGATTATACAGGCATTGTCCTTTGGATATACATGCTACAGTATTCAGTATCCCTGCAATGTACATTGAAATGGCTCATAAACACACAGGACTTGTAGCTAAATGTACACTACTGGTGAATCTGGGAGGATAGTGTATGGACAGTCACTAGTCATTCAACTTTTCTATAAGTTTGAAATTTTTCAAAGTATAAAGTTGGGAGAAAAACTAAAAATTTAATTGACTCTGAAAGAGAATCCGTTAACTGTATCCTTTTAAACTTGTCATCCATTATTCTATAACATTCTCATCCCAACATGATTAAAGAATGTTACACTAGCATTGGGACCTGTATACCCCCTTCATTTATCTATACCTCGTTTACCAAGCGATGATCCAGCCAACAAACAGCCAGTGGATGTCTCAGCAATAATGCTATATAAGAAAAAAAAGTATTACTACCTATGCTATCAATATTCTAAAATTACATGCAAATACAGTATTGGAGAATAGTGACTGTTAAACACGAAAAACTAGATCTGGCTAGTACTTTGCAAAAGTGAAATTCTTTATACAGAGAGGGGACATGATTAGCATTCTCCGTCTTCATCCTTCAATACTTCAAACAAGTCACACTTGATTCTAATCCACTCACAGGTAAGGAATGGCCCTCCCAGAAGTTATGTCATCAGCATTAAGATACCACTTCACTGGCATACTGTACTATAAATATCTTATGATTATCTTAATGAAAAAGCCTTCCTATAGAGATGTTTAGGTTTTAGATAACATTATGTAGAGTATGCATTTACTTTAAACCCTTTAAGAAAAACTGAAAAAGACTTTAAAATTTAAATATCCACATTAAAAAATCAATTAAGGCATTTTTAAAACACTTAAATAGATAACTTCTAACTGGATTAATATAATAGCTATATTTCTTTTCTAAAAAGCTCTTTGCCATTTCTAATACATCTGCTTGTAAACTGATTTCACACTTGGAGTAAGAAAAGCAAGTGCAATATTTCTCTTAGGCTCAGCTTCAAAGGCTACTTTCTGATGAGCTTCAACATCTAAGTTCACTGTATAAAGAAAAGGGCTCTTATAATGTAATGAAGGCAAACCATCCTCAGAATAAAATTTGGAATAAAATAATTATCTTAATTCATCATGCTGTTGTTTTGGGTATTAATGTCCTTTAAAATCTACCTTCTTAAAACTATAAATTTAAACTAAAAAAATATAAATCTTTCATTTAAATAAGATAATTATTTGGGGGCTCTCAACCAATGTCTAGGAAAAAGTATATTGTCTCACATTATTCCATTTCCACTGCCAAAAGCTTGGTCTTTAGGTTCCTGGACAGGCTGGATGTTAACATATAGATCCCTAATCTCCTTTCTGATGCACCTGACAGCTGCCGACGCCATTTCTTTTGCTACCTATTGTGGCAAAACAGTAAAACAGAATAAAATAAATTATTATTTTTACAATTGTTTTCAAGCCCTCAAAGACAAATAAAATAACTTTTACATGCATTATATAAAAATTTGATTTTTAAGAGTAGGGAGTACAGAATTTTAAGAAAAAACTTTAATAAAAAGATTTATTTAAAAACTAAGATCTTTCAATAACTTCAAAATTTAGATACAATACTTACCGAGACATACACACATTTCTAAGACCATCTAAACAACTTACTTTAAACGGCAAAACACCAGCAACAAAAGCTCTTCCATATATCTTAGTCACAGAGCCACGGTCAGTTAAATTTATTGGGTTCAATTGTTTAACTGGTGACATTCGGACGATCACTTCACCACCCCCTTTTGGGTAGTAGCCCCTATGAAAAGTATGACAAACACAAACTGATTCACAACAAAAATAAAGCTCAGTATTTACCATAAGATAACATGAATGACATCCAACCACATAATTGTTTGAAATTTCCAAATAATGTTATAGACCTGTGCTGTCCAATGTGGTAGTCTCAATCTGCATGTCACCATTTAAATTTAAATTAAATAAAATTCAAAACTCAGCTCCCTGGTCACATTTCAGGTGCTTAACAGTCGTGTGTGGCTGTGACTACCATGTCAGACAGGGAACATTTTGCTCAGTGCAGGAAGTTCTGTCTGACAGGGCTGTTTTAGAATATCAGCTGCTTGCTGGCAGGGCCTTTGGCTACTTTGTCCCTGCTATATACCAGGGACTAAAACAATGTCTGGTACATACTAGGTGCTCCATAAACAATATGAATACTTAAATAGCTGAACACTAATAAAATGTTAATAACGTTCAGTGTCCTACAGAAGATGCTGAGAACACACAGATGAGAATGACAGTGTGCCTATCCACCAGGAACCCCCCATCTGGTAGAGAGACGGCTCCACGTACAACCTACCAGAACACAACTCAGCGGTAAGGACTTTGACAGAAGTACAAACATGAATTCTAACTGAGGCACACTCATGGAAATTCACACAAGTAATTACAAGTTTCATTTTGAAAAATGGAGGATTTCCAATTTTTAGGAGAGCAGGGGTGGAATAACATGAACGAAGACATGGAAGTCTGAAGGCACAAAGTCTGTTGACGGGACTAGCAGGTAATCACGTAGCTAGAATATGTGGTATGTTGAAAGGAGAGGAGAGGGTAGGAAGCTAGAAAGGTAAATTGGAACAAGATTTCAAAGCATTTAAATGTCACATCAAGAACTCTGGCCTTGTTATTATGTGACAGAAGGGAAGCCTTAAAGAGAAATAAGCCAGATGCGTTTCTTAGGAAAATAATTCTGACTGCATTGTGGGAGAGGACCCCTTTTATGACCCTGTAGTGCCTACTCCAGTTGTCTACACTGTAAGCATTCAATCTATGCTGAGCATAGATAATGAAAGATATGAAGATGTCTCAGTGTAGACTTTCCTTAAAAATATTTCTCCTCCAAAATAAGCGAATATCACATGTAGCTGCTTTCAAGTCCCCATGCCTCTACTGCTTATCATTTTTAAGCCAGAAAGCGCATGTAAGGTAATGTGTGGGCTCCAGAATGATAGTTCTCTAAGGTCTATTTTTTCTATTTTTACCACAAATAGTGGGCCTAAAGGCTAAGAAATAAGTAACTTACCTCATTTTAATGTCACAATTAAATCTGAAACCAAATTTTTCAACAATTGGCTTGAAAACCTGAAAAATCAGTTTATTGTTACTTTAACCACCAATATTTACTGATTCAACAAGTATATTTATTACACAAAAGTGCTCTGCTTTGAGCTAGTAATGAGGTATCATAAACAGTGATATAAAAATGTGTAGGCTAGTTCTATGTTTCAAATAAAATAACTGACTTATAGCTAAAATTAAAATTTTCACATTTAATTAGGGCTGAGCCAGTCTACCTAATAAAAAAGAAGGTGCAATTCAGGATATGTGACCCCAGTGGTTATGTTAGCCCAGAGGACAGCATTTCCTGACCCTTCTCAATGCAACCCACTGTAAGAAATTAGGGGTACTGGTGAACAATGGCCCATTCTGCTATCTCAATTTTTTTATTCAGTTGACATCTCACTATATGTACAATGTTTTCTCCTTATTTTTTCTATTTAACGTTATAAACAAAAGCATTTTCCCGACATCATAAAATTCTTCCTAAATATTTGGATGACTGCATGGTGTTCTAGCATAATTTATTTAATCATTCTCCAAATTTTCAGTATTACATATTTTACGTATACGATATAATAATTATCGTATTAATGCTCTATTCAAATAAATGTTAACATTTATCCTTTGCTGCATTTTGTAATATTTAATTAGGGTCATTTCCTTACATGAGATTAAGTGAAGAGAGATAAGTTTAACTTTCCTTATGGATCCTATAAAAACTGAATTTAAAAAGATTATACCACCTATTAAAATAGCAAAAAAAATTTTTTCATTAAACCCTGAGAATATTAAGTGCTAGGGAGAATGCAGAAACTCTCGTATAGCGCTGGTGAAAATGCAAAAACAATGCAGACACTTTTGAGTTCCAAAACAATCTGGCAGTGTCTCATAAAGTTAGACATACACTTACTATTAGATCCCAGTAATCCCTCTCCTAGGTACTTACTCAAGAGATATGAAAACTTACATTCACTCAAAAAACCTGCATGTAAATGTTTATAGTGACTTTATTCATAATCATCAAAAACTGGAAAAATCCCAAATGTCCTTTAACAGATGAATGGATTAACAAATTGGTACTTCCATATATCAGAACACTACTTTGCTTTCATTGCTGACACAAGCAGTGTGGATGAATTCAAATGTATTATGGCAAGTGAAAAAAACAGACTCAAAAGATTAGATAAAGTATTATTCTTTTACATGACATTCTGAAAAAAAGGCAAAACTCTGACAGAAAAGAAATTAGTGGTTGCCAGTGTTAGGGGGTGAGACTGACTAGCACAGGGTATGAGGAAATTTTTTACAGTAACTCTGTATCTTGATTATGGTGGCTTGTTCACAAACATATGTCAAAAGTCAGAGAGATGTGGACTAAAAAGGGTGAATTTTACTATAAATAATAACGCTTCAATAAACCTGGGGAAAAGGTTACTTTCCCACTAGTTGTAGAACATGCCAATATTGAGTTTTATTATTTTAAAATTTTATAGTCAAAATATGGTATTTCGTTTTTTCAAAATTTTATTTTATTATGGGAAGAACATATAACATGAGATCTACCCTCAACAAATTTTTAAGTATACATTACTGTTGACTATAAGTACAATGTTGCACAGAAGATCTATAGAGCTTTTTCATCTTGCTGAACTGAAACTTTATGCACCATGCTCAGAAACTCCCCATTTCTCCCTTCCCCCAACCCCCATTCCACTCTTTAACTCTATGAATTTGACTACTCTAGATATCTCATGTAAGTGGAATCATGCCAGTATTTGTCTTTATGTGACTGGCTTATTTCACTTAGCATAAATGTCCTCAAGGTTCATCTATGTTGTCACATGTTCTAGAATTTCTTTCTTTTTAAGGCTGAATAATATTTCATTGTATGTATATACAACATGTTCTTTATCCATTCATCCATCAGTAGACATTTAGGTTGTTCCCATATGTTGGCTACTATGACTAGTACTACGATGAACATGGCAATACTAATATCTCTTTCAGATCCTGATTTCAACTCTCTTGGAAATACCCAGAAGTGGGATTGCTGCATTACATGGCAGTTTTATTTTTAATTTTTTGGGGAAACTTCATACTGGTTTTCATAGTGGCTGCACCATTTTGGATTCCCACCAACAATGTGCAAGTGTTCCAATTTCTCCACATTCTCACCAACTCTAATCAAACACAGTATTTAATTCCTGTCTCGAGTTTTTTTTCTTCCAAACCATAATTCCTGTATATATAAAATATCTAATTTATATAATAAGTAATTTATATAATAATTACACTTGAGGTCTTCAAAAAATTCACTATGAACACTGTTCTAAGATACAACTCTCAGTCTAAAGTAAACATAATCTCTTACTCTCTTTCCCAACAGAGCGAGACGCCATGAAGAAATAAACAGGTATGTACACGAAAACACTCAGGTTATACTTAATAGAGAATGGAGATTCGGAATATATGAGATCATCATCTTAGTTTGTCGACTACAAAAGCCCTTACCATTTCTGTGTAATCGATCTGTGGTGCCATTTCAGCGTTCGTTCCGCCTTTCAAACGAAGCTCTGATGGAAAAGCAGCAAAGAGAACACAGGGCATCGAGACCTGCATCAGGAGGCACACGCTCCTAAGAAGGCAGAACACGCTTAGCTGTATTTTCTTTTTCAAGTCTCAAGAAAGTGATATTACTACACATCACCATTAGCCGAAGCATAGACAGCTGGGGAGGCAGGTACCTGCCCTCAAGTTTAAAAAACACTTCAAAGTTAAAAAAACACTTTAGTAACTAAATCATAAAATCTTGAATCTTAAAGAAAGACCGTATTTCACAATAGAAGGAACCAGCTTTGATAAGCAAATCTGAGTTTGAATCAATACTAAACACAATAGCTCTGTGACCTTAGGTAAGATCTAACACTTTTTCTTCTCTATATTACAAAGAAGTAAAAACAAATTAAAAATAAAACCATTTTTACAACATTTTTATAAAAAGGATTCTTGAAAGCAGTTTATAAAAATGCATTCAAAACAGTCAAGCTCTAGAAATAATCAAATGATTATATTGGAATGTCTACCATGCACTAAGCTCTGTTTCAGATATCAAGCTGACATATAGTTCCTACCATCATGGAGTTCATGATAAGTTAGAATAATATTTTACAAATACCAATAGCTGATTATTTTACACGGAAAAAGTTTTAGGGAAATAACCCTTGCTTTAACTCACCTGTTTGGTCCTTACAATCAAATAATGTGAGAAAACATGAGAGATACCTATAAAATACGAAGTATTTTATAAAAGGAAACATTTGGTCAGATTTCTTAATTGAGCTCTTATTTTCCTTTTCTAAAGTCAAGGGAAAGCAATCATATTCACATGTGCATTGTAGTTTTTTTTTTGGCCTACAGCACCTGGTCTTCCTAGGTGGTCTCCCTTCCAAGTACTAACCAGGCCCGACTCTGCTTAGCTTCCGAGATCAGACATCAGGCTTGTTCAGGGTATGGCCGTAGACCATAGACAGTGGCTCCACTGGGGTGGGAACCCAGGACTTTCTGCGTGTAAAGCAGACGTGCTAATCGCTACACTATGGAACCACGTCCTTAGATTGTAGTTTGAAAGGGAGTTCAACAGAGCCTCTACATACCAAAAGATAGACCTTTACTTAACTTTCTTATGGCAGCGATGCATGCATACCGAACTAGACAGTCTCTATTATCACTGATCATGCATTTCATTAATTTAGTGAATGTTTATTGACTGTGTAATGTGTTAGACATTATAAGAAAATATGTACAATATAATTCCCCTTCTCCAGGAGTTGAGCCTAGGAGCAAGTAAAAAAGGCTTGGAAACGTTTTGTTTACTACAAACCATAGTTTTATAACTATTGAACTTCTGTTTATTCCCTCTTAAGAACCCAACATATAAAGCAGTTCTTTCCTCCTCACCCCAATAAAATCAGATTCTAAGACTAGAAAGAAAATCTAAATTTTAGTAGAGTAAGGAATTACAAAAACAAAAATACACTTGAGAAAACACATGGTCCTGTAATCACAATTAGGGATAAAAATGTTAGGATGTGCATAAGATGTGTTTTCTTGCTAGGAACACATTTATTTTAGTTCTCTGAATGGAGCTGGATTATCAACTTTAAACTCATTTCCCAAACATTCTAGTGAATTAGAAGCCAGAAGACCTAGATTCTAATTCTAATTCTAGTTCTGACCTTAACACCAGAAGGCCTTCAGTCTCTAATTCACAAAGTGGAGGAAAGGTTGGAAAAATGGTTTCTATTTTCCCTCTGCAGCTTCGAAATTCTATGATTCTGTTTCAGTTAATTTTTAGAGATTTGGTTAACTATAACTTTTTTCAACTTTTTGTCCAGGAGAATGCCTGAAATAATATGCTGACTATAAAGATACCTCAAAATTCTTTAATCTCCTTAGGAAAGTTCTCACTTGGCAAACCTCACCTGAGGCCTACCAGCAGGTCCCTTTTCATAGACGTCTATTCACATCATTACTCAAATCTCACTAAACATTTTCTCAAACTGAAAATCACAATCTATTAAAATAGTCATTTCTGAAACAAACTGGCATCAGGTTTACAGTACAATTTCTTATTTTATCAATCTTCCTAGAAAATGGGTAGGATTTTGGTAAATAGATGCTCCTTACAATGGCAATCAGCCAAATAACACAGAAAACACAAAAAATTGCTCTCCAGAAAACAGTATGGAGATTCCTCAAAAAACTAAGAATTGATCTACCATATGATTCAGCAATCCCTCTACTGGGTATTTACCCCAAAGACTTGAAAACTAATATCTGAAAAAATTGATAGCAGCATTATTCACAGTGGCCAGGACATGGAAGCAACTGCAGTGTCCTATGATAGATGATTAGCTAAAGAAGCTGTGGTACGTATAGACAATGGAATATTACTCAGCCATAAGAAGAGATGAAATACTGCCATTTGTGACAACATGGATGGACCTTGAAATAAATATATTAAGCAAAATAAGCCAGACAGAAAAAGTTGAAAATCACATCATATCACTTACATGTGGGATATAAACCTAAAAGCAACAAATGAACAGGACAAACAAAGACTCACGGACATGGACAATGGACTAGTGGTTACCAGAGGGGAAGAGGAGGCAGGAGGAGGGAGGTAGAAGGGGAAAAATTTTTAAATCATTTCTTCAATTAAAAAAATAAATAAAAGTATTCTCTGTAAAAAACAAAACAAAACAAAAAAAAACACAAAAAAAACCTGCTCTCCATGTTTTGTCCATAAAAGGAAGGATTCTTGGAAAACATTCAAGGCTCAATTTAATTGTTAAATACCCATTTTCCAATAGAAAAAAATGACTATCACATCTAAAACTTTCTAAATAGAATTGCATAAGTATCTATTAAAAAACAAAAATACCTAGACTAAGAGTAGACTATAGTTCATAATTAGCTGCAAGCCAAGAACTAAATATGCTACAAAGACTACTATGACTACAGAGCATGAAAACTTAGTAGTTTACAGATATTCAATTTCTAATAGTAAAAAGTAAAAAAACAAATACATTAAACTATATACACGAGAAAATTCTATATAATAATAACTACACATTAAACAATTAGAAACTTGAAGTACACTAATCCTAAATGGTGTTTTATTGCCATTTTAAAAGAGAGGAAACTAAAGCTCAAAGACATTAAACCACCTGCCCAGTTAGTGGTAGTACCCGCATCTGAATCCAGGTCTAACCCCTCAGCCCATACATAAATGGAAAGTAAATGACACATACCCTGCAGTCTTGGTATCTGCTGTGTGAATTCCACCTTTGATCTTCTCTGGTGTAAACCTGATTTCTGTTGAGCCGATTTCTGCCCCCTCCAGTTGCCCATCACATAAATCTCGAATCATTTCCAGTCCAGATAAGTGTTGAGGCCTTCAGGTCATAATACTGCATCAAAACGTGTGCATTCAGACTGCCTATATCCCCACACTTTATGACACATTTATAAAACTGCAATGGCAAGAAAACAGCAAAGTCTAACCACACTAAGTACCATTTTTCCGTGTCAGACCTTCCTTTTGGGTTTTATGCACCTAGACGACCTGCTAGTAGGCATCATTTTAAAGGTTCCATTTTAAAGGTTCCAGTTAATTTAGCTATAAACATATACACTAATATATTGTTGTAAATTAGAAGTGTGCAAAAGAGGAAAACTAATCAGGCTACCTAAGTGCCACCGGTCTCATTTGCACTTTACTAAATAATCTATGGTACCTGTTATGGCTGAACTGTGTTCCCCCAAAATTCATTTGTTGAAGCCCTAAACCCCAGTATCTCAGAATGTAATTACTTGGAGGTAGGGCCTTAAAAGAGGTGATTAAGTTAAAAAAGTTGGTTAGGGTGAGCCCTAATCCATTCTCACTGGTGTCCCTATAAAAAGAGATTAGGACATACAGAGTTGGGGGATATGCATGCACAGAGCAATGCCATGTGAAGAGGCAGCAAAAGGGTGGCCACCTGCAGGCGAGGGGGCGAGGCGGGGCGAGGCGGTGAGAGGGTGCAAGAGGGCGCGACAGGGCGCGAGAGGGCGCGAGGCCTGGAACAGAATCTTTCCATATGGCCCTCAGAGGAAACCAACCCCGCCAGCATCTTGATCTTGGACTTCCAGCCTTCAGAACTGTGAGAAAATAATTTCTCTTGTTTAGGCCACCCAATCTGGTATTTTATTATGACAGCTCTAGTAAACTAATAAAGTATCAACACAGCCTTAATGAACTGGATTTCACTACTGGTGAAATAGATTACTGTAAACGACTGTGGCAAAGGGAATTAATGTTCACACATATCACTAATTGCCTTTTAATCATTTCAAAATGGATTGTGGATAAAAAGCTAAGAGATAGCTGATCCATTACAATAGAATAATACAAAATACAAAGGGATCAGTTTGGCTTCAAAGTGGGTCTTCTTTTAAGAGGCGCATGTACCTGAAACTTACCTAGTAGCATGGCTAGCTTCCCAGAAAGAAACATGAAAAGTCAAGTGTCGATCAACGTTTTTCCCTCTCTACAACCGATAATTCTGGGCATATACACAGCTTCCTAGAGATCTGCATGAAAGCTGGACTAACACATCTTAGTGTCCTTTCCTGTTCTATCTAAAATGTGCGGCGTCAGAGAATGCACTGGTTGAAAAGTTGGGTTTTCTCTGGCTGTAGAAGCTGATCTGCCCTGGTAGTGTGCTATCTTGCCCGCTGCTACGAGTTCTCTGGGTACTTGGAATGCCCGATGAAGTGGGGGCGCGTTTTAAAAAGATAAATCTTTAAGAAACGAGGCAATTGTAGCCAGAGAAAACCTGGGCCTATTTTCTAACTTGCCCCTGGAGGATTTCAAGACCGCACAAATGAGGCTCGGGCGGACAGCCCAGGTTGGAGCACTGCACCCCGGGAACCGCGCCGGGGTTCATATTCCTCCACTTTGGCGCCGGGATCTTGTCAGCATCACTGTCCGGGTTCCTGAGCCCCCAAGCCCCGCCCCTACAGGCTGCCTCCTGGCCTCCCACCCCTCCACCCCCACGGAGCGTACCCCTATCCTTTTCCCCAGCGCCCCGATTTACCTCAGGCCAGGCGTGCTGCGGCCGGCTCGGATCTTCTGCACGCGCACGGGGAGGCCCAAGAGGCAGCTCAGGGCTGTGGAGACCCTCAGGATCTGGCCGCCCTGCGCAGCCAGGGTGCGGGTGCGGAGACAAGAGAGAAGACATCAGACGGGGAGGCTCCGCTCGCTCCGGCCTGGGCCGCTGTCGCCACCCCTCGGCCTCCGGCCCCGCACTCACCCCTTCCATGATCCCGCCGTCCACCTCCACCCGCTGCCCGGCCATGGCGGGCGCCCTGGGGCCCGGCCCGCAGCGGCACAGCCTCCGCGCGAGCGCAGGGAAGAGACGCCGGCTCCTGCCCCGCAGCTCCGAAACCTAGTCCTCGCGCGAGGCCGCGGGGGTCTGGCGGGAAGGGGATGCAGCGGCCGCTCGGGAAAACAGGATTTTGCGGGAGCCAACAACACCGCCCTGCGGCGGAAACCGGGTTCGCGCGAACCGGCAGCCAGTGCGCATGCGCATCACGCGGTGCTGAAAGAGGCGGTGCGGGCAAAATCCCAGCAAATCCCGAGCTGTCCCTGGAGATGCGGTGGCGGTAGGAGAGGTGTCTTGGAGCGCGTTAGGAAACGTGTCCCTTGAAGACTTGTGCACTGAACACAGCGAAACCCGCAGATTGCAGAAAGCCTACGCTTCAACTCTAACCAGAATCTCCAGTTGTCTCGCCGGCTTGCACAAACATCTGTATTTATTTGTCTTTTTTCGAGGATGCCGTGGTACCCATACCATAGCTGGAGACTCTTAGAGCTGAAGATGTAAAAGGTCCAGACATTGCAGTGCACTGACCTCCTTCTACAGGTCGGGTTTGCCTTCTCTGCAGCCTACCCTTTGAAATGTGCATGCCTTGGGTGTATTGATAGTCGCGGGCCTCTCGTAGACGCGCGCGCGTGGGTGCGTGTATTGTCATCTTGTCACCTCTTTTTATCTTGAGACCCATACGAAATGGTGTAGGTACTTTTGTAAGTAGCCTGGCAGTTCCTCATTATCTTGTTTAAAAATAAATATACTCATGTCTCAACAATTCTATTTTTAGGTATATATTCTTACCTTACTAATCAAAGTGTGATCTGGTTAAACCATAACATCTGTATCACCTAGAATTTGGTAGAAATGAAGAATCTCAGGCCTCACCCTGATCGACTGAATTGGAAACTGCATTTTAAAAAGATCCCCAGCTGATATGAATGCTCATGACAGTCTGAAAAGTACTGCCCTAAAGAAACTTGCACAGGCACCAAGATAATTCACAGCAGCACTGATGGTAATATCAAAGAGCTGGAAACAACACAAATGTTCACTAAGTAGAGAACGGATAAATAAATTGTAGTATTGTCACAAAAACTAATTGCAGAAAGATACCTACAATTTGGTACCATTTTTATGTGGTAAAAGACATTTTTATAAGACTCAAAAATGAACAAAATAAGCAATATATTGTTAGCGATCCATGTATATAGTAAATTCTAAGGGAAACAAAGGAATGATAAATACACTCTTTAGGATAATGGTTATCTCAGGAGAAGAGGGAGGGTTAAGAGGAGCAGAGAGTGATCTGCACCAGCAGAGGAAAGGTTCTGTTTCTTAAACTGGGTGGTAGTGTGCTGGCTGGAAAATTACTGCTTGGCTATCGCCCATGGGAACATAGGCTGTCACCCATGGGAACATAACATTCTAACAATAAGCTTTCTGCTTCTGTACCCCCGCTTGCACACCTGGCCTGTGGGTTGGCAGGTAGTGAATAGGAGAAAAATAGACCTTTGTGTTTAAGACAGAATGAGGAATGGGATTTAGGGCTTAAAAACTCTGTACCTCTACATTTTGGGGCTGCTTAATTTGGGGTCTGTGTACCCCTGGCAGACCCAGCTGGCTGAATAAAGAGTGTGCTTCCTATAACTCACTGGTTTCTGGTGGTCCATGTGTCTATCGGGGGCTGGCTGCTACAACAGTAGGTTCAGGTTTTTGTTATTACGTGACTTATCTATGTCACATTATTCTTTTGTATGTATACAATATAACAATTTTAACAGCTTTATTGAAGTTTACATCTCATAAAGTTCACCTGTTTCAAGTGTACAATTCAATGATTTTTAGTAAATTCACAGTTATGCAATCATCACCACAATCCGGTTATAGGAATTTTCCATCACCACAAAAAGCTTTCTCTTGCCCCTCTGCTGTCACTCCCCATTCCCATTCCAGCCCCAGGTAACCACTAATCTGCTTTCCTGTCTTGGTAGATTTGTCTTCTCTGGACATTTCATATAAATGAAATCGTGCGATATGACCTTTTAGATCTGGCTTCTTAGTATAAAAATTTGAAGTTCATCCATGTTAAAGCATGCATCGGTACTTCAGTCATTGTTAAGGATGAATAAAAGTCCATTACATGGATGTACCACATTTTGTTTATCCATTCACTTGTCGAAGGACATTTGGCCTATTATGAACAATGCTGTTACAATCATTCTTGTACTAACTAGTCTTTGTGTGGACGTATGTTTTCATTTCTTTTGAGTAGACAGCTAGGAGTGGAATCCCTGGGTTGTAATCAGTCATTTTTATTAATTCAAAGAAGAGAAGAAATGAGTTCTTATTTCTTTTGAGTGAAAGGATTAATTAGAGAATACTGGCTTATCTCTTGATTTGGGAAGGAAAGATAAGGAAACATATAGTACTAACTCTGGAAGCAGTAATCCATTAAGAAAAAAAGAGGGTAAAAGAAAAGATATTTTCTCAGGAGAAGGTAGACTTAAAGGAAAGTTAAGAGGAAGAAGGTGGTATAGGGACCCTGGAAAGAAAAATAATTCACTTCAAAGGCACAACTTCATCTTTTTATATAAACACATGCATGGGGTATTATCAACTATATTAATAGTGCCTATAAAATGTTTTGTTAGTGGGAAAGTTAAAAAATTGACTATCTCAGATTTTCTTATAAAGGTGATTTAGATTTATTGCTTACAGTAGTGTGTATGAAATACACTGAAAGGCAAATAAGGCAAAAAAAAAGTGATTTGGGATAATATTAGTGAATTTGTGAAATACTTGAAATTTAGTTTCACAGCCACTAAGATTCAGTGTTCAGGATTTATTTGTCATTGTTTCAGTATTTTTTTTCTCTAATTAGACATTCTCACGTAAGATTTTCATTCCCGTGCAAGAGGCGAGAACAGACAATTGTCATCCAGAACATTTCTAGAAAATGGTTTCCTAATTATTTCAAGGAAGATTGACTATGAAAGCTCTGATCTTTATTAGTTCTAAATTTGACATTTCTCCAAGAGGCAAATAAATCAAATTTATATCTGACATACACTGCATATGCTGGGCAGCTGCATCTGACAATATTCTCTAAGGATATTGTTGATAACATTTATTTTAGACATAAAGGAAACCTTGTTCATCCATTTTTTAAAAATGGAAAAGACAGTTCCAGTAGTCAAGAACACTCGATGGGAATAAGAAATGCCAGTCATTGGGAAATATTTCAGCATATACTTGTGACTCACCTAGTGGTACAGAGCTTTGCTACAAAGTATAAGAAATGTCCCATTTTCTGTAATCAAGGCACTTACAATACAAGCTGAAGAAAGGATATGTTTTCCTACACATCCCTCAGGTCTTCACATAACTTTCTCCAGTAAGGGCCCTTCCTTTGCATTCCCTTAACATTCTGTTTCCCCCTATTACAAAGATGATCGTTGGTGCACATGTACTTACACAGCATTGTCTTGTCCAACACAATCCATGCAACTAAATTTGGGCGGCTCTCTTTTTTTTTTTTTCTCCAGATGCTTTTTTCATTTCCAGCGAGGTCTTCCCCGCATCCGCGTGTCTCTCCTGCCCCGCCCCACCCCCTGATTGGCTGACGGGTGGGAGGCTCGCTGCTTCGCTCTCCATTGGCCGCTCAGGGGGAGGTGCGCTTCCCGGCTCCCAATAGGTCGCCGGGCAAAGGCAACTCTTCCAAACACAGAGAGTTGTCATTTCCGGAGTAAGATGGCCGCAGTTCGCGTACTGAGGACCTGGAGCCGGCGTGCGGGAAGGCTGGTAAGCAGGTTTGGGCAAATCTGAGGGAGGGGAGGAGTGATTTGCCCGCAGTCATCTGAGAGAGGTGTGTTATTTTGTCCTCCGAGTGCCACGCGTGATGGAGAGGTGGAGGGATATGTGCAAAATGAAAGGCAGAGAAAGTGGCGAGCCGACTGGTCTGGAGACCCACTCTCCACCTCCTCACCCCCTTACCTGCACGCGCTTCTTTCGTTACTCAGTTGCCCTCCCATTCCGTCTACACCCCGAGGCTCAGCTAGCCTTTGGCCCCCTAGCCTTTCATTGAGCACCATCTGGGTGCTAAGCAGTGGACTAGGCATTGGAGATAGGGAGATACATATTCATTCAGCATTTATTCATCACCTTTGTTCATCACCCACTTTGTGCCAGGCATTGATAATACGACCCCCGCCCTCAAGGAACTTAAGTCTAGAGAAAGAGACCTTTCGAACAAAGCATAACAAACACCACGGGTCCTTACCTCCGAGGAGCAAAGCCGTTCAATCTTCATTCCTTGGGCATGTACTTGTCTCCTACGTCTGCACCAGTATTTTTCTAACCTTTTTCTCACCAGAACTACAACACACCACTATCTCCCCTGCACTTTTCCCCTTTCACACAGTCTTTTAGCACCAATTAACATACTGTAATCATAGTATTTTATCCTATTTGCATAGTAGGTTTTTTTATTTTATTTTATTTTTTATTTTTTACCAGGGTCCCCTCTTTAGATCTTTCCACAATGGTCGACTCCTGATCTTACAAAAGCTTTCAAAGGCCTGCTAAGTACCAGGTATTGTGCTAGCCATTGAGGATGCACAATGAATAAGGCGGACACCGTCCCTGCCCTCTCAGAGATTTTTTTACAGCCTTGCGGTGGAGGACAGGGAGAGAGATATAGACATTTAACAAGCAGTTACAGCACAGCATGAGAAGTGCTATGTAGGGACAGTGCCTACAGCTACAGAAACACATAGGAGGGATTTGGGGGGTCAGAGAGGAGTTCCCAGAGGATACTTGAGATTTGTGAAAGATGAGTAAATAAGAGGTAACCAGAAGAAAGGTCTTCTCAGCAGCACCTTACTAGGTATAGACGTCCCTTCTTTTGAGAGCTCTCCATCCTTGGCTTCCGTGATACCAGCTTCCTGAAATTCTTCCTACATCTTTGGGCACTTGGTCTCAATCTCCTTTTATTTCCCTATCCAACTTTTAAATATTGGTGTTTCTAAGGGTTCTGACTTTGGCCCTCTGCACTTCTTGCACTTCCTGGATTATCTCATCCATTGTTAATTTGCCATCTATAGCTGATGCTTCCTGAAGTTCCCCAGTCTACCAGGCAACTCCCCTCCAGACTCATATAGCCCACTGTCCTGGAAATCTCCAGTTGCATGTATGTTAGGCATTTTTCAGCTGCAAGCAATAAAACCCAACCAATAAATAGGAAATTCAGAATTTGTGCATAGAAAGCATCCCAAAGGTAGATGGCAGCCAGCATTGATTAAGTGACTTATCATTATCAGGGTTGTCATTTGGCCTTTACCTCATAGTCACAAGAAGGTTGCTAAAATTTCTCTAAGTTTTAAGCTGTCAGTCTTAAAGGCTTTATATTACTAGACTGAATGTTAATATTAATATGAATAAAATGTAGATATTAGAAAGATTAAGTTGTTTTCGAATAAGCTCTTAAAGTAAAGCTGAGATGTATGATTTAAAATTATTCGTGTTTTAGGAAAGGAATCTTTAGTTTTTCTTTGCCTACAGAAACTAGTAACAGCTTGGAAATTAAAGTGAAAAATCATGTAAGAATTTAAATTTATTATTTCTGTGAGTAAATCAAATTTTTATTATTCACTATAAGAAAAACAACTCATTTATAAATATGTATTACACAGCATAACTATAATAAATACATAATATGTATAACTTTTAAATTTTAAGGGCTAATCGCCACTAAAGTATAAACTACAAGTGATGTAGTTCATTAGGTATTAATAACACTGAAATGTTAACTTTCAAAATATAATAGTCTATCTTTCAGAAACTTAGGTTTTGATATATCAAGGTGAATACCTTCAGGCCTACTCTTCTTTTTTTATATTAAGATGTTATGTAAAATAGTTAAGTCTAAAGAATCACCTGTAAATTATGATAAGAAAAACTTTAGGTACTGTTAACCTAAAGGCAAAATGAGAGGCAACAGGCATTTATTTGAAATCTAAAAAGAACTGCAATTCTGCAAGCACTGATTCAGGCAGAAACCCATGTAGTGGCCCTATTAGGAAGTAAAGGCAAGGGGTATTTATGAGAAAGGAAAGGGGAATAATTACATGAATAGAAAAAAAAGAATTTCTATAGGTGCAGATAAGCTAATTTATTGATGCTTCTTCTAAAGAATGTCTTTAATTTTTAATCAGGTAGTTCTGTCTGCTTTCCTGTTTTCTTTGCAAACGGTTGTTTGGAAAGCAGTGCTACTGTAGGCCCAGTCCAAAGGTTATTTTGCCCACTTTTGACATTCCAAAGGCTTGAAGAGTAAGCCTGAGATGTGCGAGGCAGTTCCTCTGGGATAGCAACTCTGACTCCATTTTAAAGTGACTCTGTTTGTAATATTTTTTACAGTACAATGCTGCATATTTTCCAGTGTCTTTAGGTGATGTCACTTTTGAATTCTTTAGTAGTTTTATTTCAGGAACTCTCTAATAATGCAAGTGCACCTACAAGCCCATGTATTTATATAGAGAATACTAAAACATCTTTCATAAGGAATTTTAGGCAAAGATCATAAGCATATAAACATATCTAACTCTAAGAGTATAATTTTACTAAACGAAAGCAACGAAATGTCCTTTGTGCTAGGGTTTGAGTTCTTTTGATTTCTTGAACAAAAATACTTAAGAAAACCTATCTTCATGAACTTAACTGTCAGCAATGCCAAGTGTTCTGATATTGTTTAAATTGTGATAATGATTGTTCTATTTTTAGAATAGATTTGAAATTCAATATATATTTACATACATGAGCCATTAAGATCATTTATAAAAGCTTTTTTTTTTCCTTATCTCTAGATTTGTGTTCACTACTTTGAAACATGTAGTAATATTCATGTTTTGAAGCCAAAATATGTGTGTTTCTTTGGTTATCCTTCATTCAAATATAGCCATCCACATCGGTTGCTGAAAACAACTGCTGGTGAGTATGATCTCAAAACAGCCTGCACAAAATAATGTTTTGTATCTTACTGAGTACCTCTTTTTTTTTTTAAGTTACTAGAGACTTATCAAAGTAAAAAAGGTTGACCTTTTTTTTTCTAGCCTGGCCCTCCTTGCTTATTTTCTTATTTTTTTTCTGCCCCATCTCCACTCCACTCCTCTTTCACACACTTTTCCCTTAATACCTATGTCTTCATAATGTTGGGAATAGGTTGTCTTGGGCCATCTGTCCTGTATCATCTGACTTATCTAAGTGCAATAGCCAGCATTGGTATGGCTTTCTTAGAGTAAATTGTTGACTTAACAGTTTATGTCTTTGTAGTCACTGTATTATCTGTTAAATGAGGCACTTAATCTGTCCTGTTAAGATGGTATGATGAAACCAGCTGAGGTGCTCCTACACATATAGTTCTCTGGTTTTTACAATGTAATTACCTTTCCCCCAAATCTTTCTACCCTTTGTAAAGAACTTAAGTCTTTTAAGTATTAGATTTTGCAGGGACACTAAAACATTTTTTCCTGATGTTCTATTTAGACCCCTAATAAAGAACCCTAGAATTTTGTTACATCATTAACCTTTTGACAGATACTTGGTGCTTTAGTCTGTGGAAACAATGAAAAATAGGAGGATTCCAGGCCTATCCAGTCCCTGAGATCAATCAGTCCTTCCAGGCCTTTCACACATCATCTTCCACAACACCCTAAAATACACATACATTCGCCATTTTTTAAAAGATTTCTATTTTCAAAAATTGATCTTTACTCGGAGAAAATAGAAGCCATTCAAGCTCCAGTGTCTCAATAGTTATCATGAGCTTTGGATTCTTGTTCTACCAATTACTAGTTGTGTAACTTTAAGCAAGTTACTTAATTTCTCTGTATCATCATCTGGAAGATGAGAGTAATCAGAGTATCTAACCCCATTGTATTGTTATGAGATTAAATACATTCAACACAAATATTTATTGATCACCTACTATATGCCAAGACACTGCTCTGCGGGCTTGGGATACATTCTCTTCCTGTATCCACTAACTTAAGTAGTTAAACTAGAAACCTGGATCCATCCTGATGACCAAGATCTGTTAACTTTACATCTTATATATTTCTTCTCTTTTTAAGATAGCTTTGAAAATATATAAATATACTAAGTTCCATACTTCAGTTTCTTAACATACAGTAGCCTCCTAACTGCTTTCTCTGCCACCTCTTCCCCAACCCCGCCCATAACATTCCTGCCAGAGAGAACTTTTTTCTAAAATTATATATCTGAAATTGCAGATGGGACTCCCTATCAATTAATTATTGCCGAATAACAACCCTTTCCACAACCTAGCAGCTTGAAGCGACTACAGTTTATTATTGCTTGGGATTCTGGGGGTTGGCCTGGGTCATGAATGTGACTATATTCGGCTAAAAAAAGCCTCTGGGCTGGAAGATCCAAGATGGTCTCACTCACATGTCTAACGATTAGTGTTGATTTTCAGGTGGGGCATCTCATTTCTCCTCCACATTCCTTTCTCATTCTCCATTAGACTAGATCAGCTCCCTTACAGGGGGATCTCAAAGCAGCATTATAAGAGAGAAGGGAGAAGCTACAGGTCCTTTGAGGTCCAGGCTCCAGAATTTACACAATTTCACTTCTGCTCTATTCTATTGGTCAGAGCAAGTCACAGGCCAGCATAGATTCAAGTAGTGGAAAAATAAACTTTACCTCTTATTGGAGCAGCTGCAAAGAATTTATGACCATATTTATTTACCACTGGTTCCTGATTACCTTTAGGATAAATTCTAAACACCTCACTTCAGCATGGCGCACAAATAAATCTGGGCTTATTTTTTGCCATATATCCTGTCCTCAGCATATAGAACTGTTGTCATTCCCCGATCATTTTATACACTGTCACATTTTTATGTTCTTACACATGCTGTTCCTTGCGTAATATTGCTGTGTATAGAGGTGTCATAATGTTTTAACTTGTTTTTGTTTACTTAGTTTGGTTTCCAGTTCTTCATTATAACTCTTATGACAACTATTCTATTACTAAGTACAAATCTTTGTGTACTTCTCTATTTCCTCAGGCAAAAAAGTCTTAAAACTAGAATTACTTGCTGAGTTAAACATATAGACCTTTTAAAAAGTCTTTTGAGGAGGTACATAGGGGTAAAGGGGGTCAAGTATTTGGTGACGGAAGGAAATTTAACTTTGAGTGGTAAACACATAATGCAATATACATATGACATATTGTTGAATTGTACACTTGAAACTTATTTGATTTGATTAACCAGTGTCACCCCAACAATTTTAATTTTTTAAAAAAAGACTTTTGATACTTATGCCCAAACTATTTTTCAGAAGGGTTCCAGTTTATACAATGAGCAGCAGGCTATAAGAGGATCCAGCTTACTAGAGAGGAAACAAGAGGTACCTAAGACCTCCATATCAAAAATATAGTTTGTATTTCTTTACTACTAACTTACCTCCCCATTTATTTTAAAAATTTTTACTACTGTAATCAGCTTGTTGTGTGTTTTATGAGCAATTTTGATTACTAGCAGTCTAAAAATAGAGGAGCACTCTCGAATCAATTCACAGCCATTTGTCAACCTGGAAAAGCGAGAGGATCCATATATGCTTTCTGTTGACCAGAAATACTTCTTTTCTGGGAAATAATTACCATAAAGTATCACTGGCATTCAAGTGTTATAAGAGGGTAGAAATTCAAAAAGGAGTAATAAATGGAAAGAGGAAAGAAGACTAAAATTTCATGTTAAATTAGCAGAACATAGTTTGGGCACATGAGAATAGTTGTATGAAGTCAAAAGAGATCAAAAAGCAGCCCCTTATGGTTATTACAGTTTCATAACATAAGACAAGGAGATCCAGTGGGGTCTCCCTTAGTACAATATCATGTTCTATATTCTGTTCCTTGCTATTGTTTCAAAATCTCATTTGTCAGAAGGATCTTCTACACCCTTGTAAAAGAAAACTCTTTTGGAAGTTGGAAAATATAAGTTCTGTGGCAGTGTCAGTGGGTCTGTGTCACTGCTTAATTTATTTAAATCTTTGATGATTATTAATGATGGTTATGCTTTTTAATACTAATTCCATTAGTATACAATAGAATCATTTCTGCTTCTGCTTGAGAAAATTTTCTAATTTTAGAAGTAAAAACATCTCTTGGAAATACATTACATATTTAATGAGATTATTTCTCATTGTCTTTGAAGCTCTACAAGGACAGATTGTTCAATTCAAGCTCTCAGACATTGGAGAAGGGATTAGAGAAGTAACTGTTAAAGAATGGTAAGTTATTCTGAAAAAAAAAATTAAGTAATTATTAAAATAGAGTAAAAATAAGTAGGAATATTTAAATTAAGAAACTTCTTTCTATAACATACACTGCTTTTTTTAAAGCAATAAGGTAAAACTAGTTTGTGTTGCCGAAATGCTGGTGACAGGATTCATCATACTTCATGGCATTTTATTTGATGTAATTTATTAAGGATTATTTTCTTCCTCTTTTTAAAAACTCCTTTCACTCCTCACCCCTCATTTCAGCTAAAAAAGAAATTGACCTTTAAAAAATGACTTTTGTCAGTGTACTTGTTGCTTTTGTGGAGAAGCAAAATTCCGGAAGGACTTAATCCACCATTCTGGAAGTGAAAGTTCATATATGTGCTTTTAAACCTAGTTTCCATGTCTTGGGTCATGTGTTATTATGGACTGAGAACTAGTGAGTACAAGAAGACAAGGAATAAGAATGACTGAACAATTATCTTAACGAAGAATTGATGATAATAAATCAGAAATGTGCTAGATACATCAAGAATGATGTTAGAATCCAAATTATATATGGTATTTCAGGTTTGGTCCCATTCCTCCTGTTCTGTTTGCTATGCTAAGAATATTTAAAAGAGCCTTGTAAAGCATACCTAAATGATTGTGAGGATAAAGACACTGATATACAAGGATAGGTTAAAATAGTTCTAGAAAAAAAGACTGAGAAAACTCAACCCAAAATTTATGAAATTACAAAGGATGTGTATTGGGGATATCGATTTTTAAATGTAATTGTAGAAATAATAGGTATCCCTTAAAGTTTGATAAAGGCTAATTAAGCAATAAAGGGAGGAAAAACACATTTAAAATACATTTTTAGAATTCCAAGGAATGGGTGGGGCAGAAAACTCGGAAGTTTAATTAAAGTTTTAGATTACAGAGCGATGAATGGTTTTTTAAATTTTAGTATTTCTTGGAGATACATCAAAGAGATTCTGGATGTCATAGTCTTTTCTGGAACATTCTTCGGTGCACCATCTGGGACTAAAATGCTGGGCTAGATGGATACTGATCTAATTCAGTGTGGCGTTTGTCTTTTAGGTATGTAAAAGAAGGAGATACAGTGTCTCAGTTTGATAGCATCTGTGAAGTTCAAAGTGATAAAGCTTCTGTTACTATCACCAGTCGTTATGATGGAGTCATTAAAAAACTGTATTATAATCTAGACGATATTGCCTATGTGGGGAAGCCATTAGTAGACATAGAAACAGAAGCTTTTAAAGGTACTGTAAATGTATTCATCTATTTTGCCAATTGATTACTGCTATCCTTTTGTCATTGGGTACCAACTAAAAGCGACATATACTTTTAATAAAGGATTTAATTTGGGTGTTTAGGAGGTGAAATCAGAAAAATAGAAACAGTCCTTTGTGATGCATGATTATCTTTTGACCGGTTAACATCTTATAAACATGTACAGAAATAATTATCTGGAGGCTTCTGGAAACCTTAGTGTTCAAAGAAGCAACAAGCTCTCTCAGGAATGAAAGATTCGGGCCTTGAACACTGGTTACTAACATTAAAAGTTGTGGTATGCAAATATTAAATCTAACAAAGTGGGATTGTTCTGTTTGCCACTGATATGAAAATAAAAAAGCACTTTTGGTAATGCTTATGAAAACCAAACCGGAAGAGAAGAGAAAAGAAGGAAAATAAAAATGAAAAGTGAAGAAACTAGCATTCAGAAGAAGCAGTGACCTTGGAACTTACAAGCAGTACATGTCTCAACAAAAGGAGAATCCATTATGAGAAAGTTACAGAGAAAAACTAAAACAGTGGGCTGTTCCAGTGGTAGCAAACAGCTGGGTCTCTACTGCAGAATGTCCTTAAGGCCTTGTTGTGATACACCAAAGTTATGACATCTAGGAGACAGCTTTGATATCAGGGGCCAGGGAAGCATAAGTTCTGTGGTGCGACCCTAAGCCAGCTGTCTATCTAGAAGTACTGAGATAAAGATATTTCGGAAGTCTAGAAGGTGTCTGAATTTCAGTGGCTGGCTGACTCTTCTGCAGTCTGTACAGTGTTAGAATAACTAATATCATCATCACACTTTGCAATTTATAAAATGTTTCACACTTATTATTTTACTTATTCTTACATGTAAATATTCCAGTGTAACAGATCGAAGAAACTAAACCCAACCTAGAAAGGTAGGATGATTTGCCCAATGGCATTGACAGCCAAATTTAGAACTTGGATGTCCTGAGTCTTTATCCACCAAGACAAACTGCCTCCAAAAGCTGAAAGATAGCTTATTGAAGCTTTTCTATTATTTCTTTAATTTCTATTATAAAAGCAGGATATTGCATTATAGAAAGTTAAAAAATGCAGAAAACCAAAAATAAGAAAATGAAAACATATTCCTCCTACTCAGAAATCACCACCCTTAACATATTAGTGTATGTCACTCCAGACATTTCTCTAACAAAATTATTGCTTAAACTACAGGAGTTTTATTCCAGCTTATTTGACCAGAAAGAAAATATGCTGGAAACTAATGGAAACTGCATAGACTGAGTCAGTGCTAGGATCGAATCCCAGCTCTTACAGTTTATTAGGTGTGTGACCTTGGGGCCAATCCCCTCATCTCTCAAGTCTCACTTTTTAAAAAATCTATAAAATGGGGATAATAACACCTATCTTACAAAGTTGGAGTGAAGATTAAGATATTTGCGTATGTAGTACAGTATTTGACATACATAATAGGTGCTTGTGGGGGAGAAAAAATAATTTTCCCTCTACCTCTGAGTTCTTAACTGAGAGCCCTGTAATAAAGACAGTAATTAGAGAAAAACAAGTTTATTAATACATAACTCGTGTACATCAGAGATACCCAAGGAAAAATGAATAACTCAAAAAGATGGCTGAGAATTTGGGCTTAAATATTATCTTAATAGGGAAAGGGGGCGGGGGAATGTAGACCTCTTAGGGGACAGTAAATGATTTTTCGGAAAAATAATGGGCCTTTAAAAGAATACATGGGAGGTATGTTACTTTGACGAAGTTTGTCTAGTCTCTCCTTTGATAAGAGTCAGTCTTCCCTGGTGGATGAAACTCCTGGGGAGATTTATGATATTTGATTCCTTTAGGAGGATCTGTCTTTAAGCAGATGAGGAGAAAGCCTCTCCCTGCATTTCCTTCTTTTGAAGTACCTATAGCTCATCATATACAAAGTGGCATATTTTGGGGTGCCATGTCCCGAAATCCTCCAGTCATATTTTCAGGTAGCATATTCTGCCACCCTTCATGCTCAATACAAAGTTTTTTTCTTCCCTTCCTCACTCTTAGGAGAACTTTGAGTGCTCCACTGGACCAATTCATAGGCTAGTGAGGAGGAATGAATAGATTGTCTGCCCACAGTTGCAGCAGTGGAAATATTTATTTGCTTAGAATTGAATGTCAAAGCAAACTCAGTTGCCTATTGATTTTCAATGGTTTGGTCACTAATTCTCACAGAGATTCTACCAAATGGCACTGATTTCCTAGTGTCAGACTTTGACAATTAAATGCTCTCAAAAACTTTTTCTAGTTGCAAAAATACATGGTAATAGCCCTAGTTTGCTTATATCAGTACTCTAGAGTTACAGAACAGAATAACCAAATTAGCATTAGCCATGAAAATAAAATCTTCTACAGTATATCTTAAGCCATATTAAAAGCAAAGAAAAAATTCAAATTCTGTATTATCTTGGGGAAGCATTTAAGTTTGTCACAGATTTTACATGATTCATGTAATTCACCTCACATTTGATTCTTATTTCATGCTACTTATTAATGAGAAATTTATTAGGAAAGTGTTTAAAATACATGTTTTAAAATTTTAAAAACATGTAAAAATACATGTTTTAAAATTTTTTTAACTTGTAACTGGCTGTACGCTTTTAACAGAAATGAAGTAAACACCAGGTAATAACAGTCATTAAATAATACCAGACACCAGTACTTTCTCCTACACACAATCTACCCACTTGTTTTTCCATTCTGAATTGGCCTAAAATTACGCTTTTTGAATTTTGAAACTTTAAATTTATATATTATACGCCACTAAGCTTCTTTTTAAAAATAATCTGAACCGAAGGGTAAAAATTTACCATGTTACCAGATTCAGAAGAAGATGTTGTTGAGACTCCTGCTGTGTCCCATGATGAACACACACACCAAGAGATAAAGGGCCAAAAGACACTGGCAACTCCGGCAGTTCGCCGCCTTGCAATGGAAAACAATGTAAGTTTTCTTAATATTTAAGTGCGAGATCACATAGAAAGTATATAAATGTATCTGTGAAAAATTAGCCAACTATCCCATCATGAAATAGCTCAAATTGGGATTAAAGCAAACATGAAAATGTCTGTTACTGAAATGTCTGTTGCATAAAAGTGTTCGTGAGAAATGAGAAGAAAATTGTGAACTTATTCCTAATATTGAGGGGTATGATTTTATTATTCTTTCTTAGAGCCTAATAACAGTCAGGGCTACCACGGAGCACTCGTAAATACTAGTATCTTAGATCAGGTGCCCCAGAAGCACAGATTGAGACAGGGATTGGGTAAATGTGATTGATTGATTGATTGATTGATTGATTGACTGACTGACTGACTAATTGACTGACTGATTGATTGAAAGAGTGAACACGTGTACTGGGAATGAGCATAGAGAAGGGAAAAGAAGGAAAATGGGCCAGGGAAGGATGCGATCTCTAGGATGTGACCTGATCCCAGAGAGGTGGAGATAACTCTAGAACTGTACTGACTTTTGAGGCTAGGAGGCTGGCTTTTTGTATTCTCTTATCAGCCAGACCTTGCTGCTTACTCTCCAGGGCAGGGAGGCTCCCAGGTGATAAATATTTACATATTTCATTTAATCTTCACAACTCTGAGATAAGGTGGCTTCCAAAACTTGGAGAGGTCAAGTAACTGGTCCAGGGTCACACAGCTAACACTGTGGTGGAGCCAGAATTCTGAAGTGAGTCTCTGTGACTCCAAAGCCAGTATTCTTCATCATTATACACTGCCTCAACAATTATTGACTTCGTTATTTGAGCTTAGGAGCCAAACACTGTACAAACATTATCTCCAATCCTTATAGTAACCCTGCAAGGTGGTTTGGATTACCCTCATTTTGCAGATGAGAAAGCGCAAAGAAGTTGATTAAGTTGCCTAAAATCAAGTAAATAGCTGAACTGGAGATTTGAACACAGATCTGTCTGGTTCCAAAGCCTGAGTTCTTCCCACTATGCCCTAAAATGGAGGTGTTTTGGTTTGTCTGTTTTTGAGAGGAATAATTAACTTACAGTGGGGGAAAAAACCACTAAAGATTACATTTTGGAGATATCTATTAATCATTAAAATGTTCATATCCCTTTAGCCAGTTATCTTACTGTTGGTAAACTCGCAAGGAAATAATCTAGGGTACATTCTTCCAAGTGTTTCAAAGCCAAAAATTAGAAAGCACATGTGTTGAAAATCAAGGAAATGCTCAAGTAAATTATGTTATAAACTCTTGACAATTTATTAGCTATTAAATGTGTTCGAATATGACAACCATTTAGTATATTAGAAAATAGAAATAATAATAATAATAAGGATATCAAATGAGATAATGACCTTGTATATTGCTTTGTAAGCTATAAAGCATTTTATCAATATTTTTTCTTTAATTATATAGAATGACTACCTGTAGAAATACATAATTTGGCTTTCCTATAGCGCTTCCTAAAGATGTGTCTAATAACTAGAATACTTGTATAATTACTAGAAATTAAATTGTGGATGTGTTATTATAAATCACTTTTCTTTTTTTGCAATTTGCATATTTATGAATTCAGTTGTTTAAAATTAAAAATCAATGGCATTTACAGTTATTTCTAATTGCCTAAAAATTATTTGTTTAAATTCTGAGTTCATTTGTTAAAAAATAAATATTTGACATATAAAGTTCTTTATTATTTTGAAGTCATCCTTAGAGAAGCACCAGTACGAAAGCAGTACTTAATCCTAAGAAATTAACTAATATGCACTATGTGTGAGGATATCATCCAAGCTTCGTGTCTTTTTATTTAAATAGAATTAAATGTAGTGAGAATGTTTTATCTCTGTAACCAAACATAGAAAGAGATTGAATAAAGCCAGATCCTATATGTTTCCAAAAAATATCATGAATGTCTAGTGGAAAGTGGAATTACATCATCTATGTTTATTCTGTAGAAAGCAATAATAAATCTTATCTATTTGACTTTTAACTTGGGCTGAGGAACTCACATTCCAAATATGCCTCAATAAAATTAATTTCAGTATTTTGTACTGATCTAAGAAAAATTTTTTTAAAAAAACTACTTTGAGAGAGCTTTTGTATGATGATGATTTTAACTATTACGTGTTTACCGGTAGCCAAGGTGAGAAATATTGGTCTGCATTGGTTGTAATGTTTAACTCTTCTTTAAACTGAATTCTCCTTCTTGTGTAGTCTCCCAAAATAGAAAAAAAAATCAAATAAGAATTATGCAAGAAATGTAAGATAGTCGACTACTTAAAAATGTAAGTTGTCATAAATAGCAATAGATCATATACAATGTAGATATTGCGTTGTTACGGCATGGGCAAATGAACAGTACGTACAAAAGTAACATGATTACTTATGAAGGGAGCTATAGCTTATAGCATTCTATTAAGATAATGAAAATGTGACTTCTTTATACTAACTTATTGGGAAGAGATATTTTTTTACTTTCAATTCATTAAATTCCATTTAGAGACCTAATGATGGATTTATTTGTTTTTAGGTAGTGTTATTTTTAGCATTAAAATGTGTCTTTTTTTTTTTTTTTTTAAGATTAAGCTGAGTGAAGTTGTTGGTTCGGGAAAAGATGGCAGAATACTTAAAGAAGACATTCTCAACTATTTGGAAAAGCAGACAGGAGCTATATTACCTCCTTCACCAAAAGCTGAAATTATGTCATCTCCACCCAAACCAAAAGACAGGACTATTCCTACACCAATATCAAAACCCCTGGTATTCACAGGCAAAGACAGAACAGAACCCATAAAAGGTAACAGTGTAATAGTGTAATTTATTTGGGGGGAAGTTACCACAGTAGATCCATGTATAAAATAAAGTGTTTGTAATTCTTACTGAAGGGAAAGTTCAAATTCAGCATATAATTTCTTTAATGATGAAATAAGTTTTTCTAGGAAAAGCGTCAATTTATACTGTTAATTTCTGAAGAGTACTATGTTAGCAGGTTTCTTGGAATATAAACTTGTATAAAAATAATTGTTCTGTTTGAAGACTCACTGAAATTATTTTAAATATTAATTTTAGTTAGCTTTCAAAATAACTACTTCTGATTTATTATTTATAAACTCTTAGGATAATAACTTCCTGAAGAGTGATTTTGCAGGAAACCCATTGAGTAAATAAATACACAGCTTGCATCCTTTTGAATTGTTTTACACCACAGCATTGAAAGCAGTTAACTGTTTCATTATTACACTTTACACTAGGTGTCGTGCTGCAGTCAATGCTTCAGCATTGAAATTAGTGACCTTCAAGTTATGTAATGAAGGTAGGTGGTAGCTCTAAGAGAGAGAGTTTAATTGAGAGTAAACATTAGGAGCCTTCTATTTTAATAGGGAAAAAAAAGATTAAAAAAATTTTTTAATGTTTTCCAGGCTTTCAGAAAGCAATGGTCAAGACCATGTCTGCAGCCCTGAAGATACCTCACTTTGGGTATTGTGATGAGGTTGACCTTGTTGAACTGGTTAAGCTACGAGAAGAATTACAGCCCATTGCTTCTGCTCGAGGAATTAAACTCTCCTTTCTGCCTTTCTTCTTAAAGGTGAGATTTCATTCATTTCAAACAAGGGTTGAGTAGGACATCTAAATTTTGTTTTGTAAATATGCAATGTATTAACTGTGAGTTTGAATAAAAATATTACTTCTCACCATATCACATTGAAGAATGCACAGTACATGCTTTGTTTCATAGGAATTTATAAAATTGAAATTCCTTATCATATTTTCATCCACTTACCTCTTTGCACTAGGTGAGTGTTGTCCTGTCAGATAAAGTCCTTTAATTCTGGAAGGATCATTGCAGCAAAGCCCTGATTTGAACAAAAATGAAACTTGGTATTGATTTTAGGTGGCCTTTCTTTCATGTAGCCAACATATTTAAATTGAGGCCTTTAGAAATCATTTCTAGTACTAGGTCTTGGGACCACTATAAAATAGAATAAGACCATTCGTTGACCTTGAGCAACTCACAGTCAAGTTCACAATAATCACCATTTATGAAGCTGCTACCATGTGCCTGACCCTATACTAAGCATACCATATAAATGATTCTTTGAATTCTCAGAATAACCCTGACATGTAAATATTGCTATCTCTACTTTCCATGTAAGGGAATTGGGGCCCAGAGAAGTTAAGAAACTTGTCAAGGGTTTATAGCTAACAAGTGGAGAAACTAAGTTTCAGATTCTTGTCTATTTTACTCAAAAATGCATACTGTTGTCTCTAACTCCAGTGTGACTTCCCACCAGCCCTTTCTCTACACTGCACCAAGCTTGATCTTCCATAAATCAAATTATTTTATTATCCCCTGGTTCTTTTTAATGGTTCTCCTTTATTGCCACACTAAACTCCTTAGTGAGAAGAAAAAAGTTTTAAGAGGGGAGTAGATAGCAGTCATGTGCATCACAGAGGTTAAGTAGGATGAGGGATGGAAACAGGCTATTGGATTAGTAATGAGAGGTCTGGAGTGGCCTCAGCCATCACTGATTGAATAAAGTATTGTTGGGGTAGAAGCTTCCTACAGTTAGTTGGGGAATGAATACTGTGGGGGAGGAAAAAATAAATTTTCTCCTACCTTTCTATGTTCTTCTGGCTGCACTAATAACCAAATTAACACGAGACAGGTTAATAGGAGAAAATGACCAAATTTGTTATGTATGTACATATGAGAGTTGCATAAGAATATGAGGCTCAAGGATGCTAGTTAAGGCTTATATGCAACTTGAGCTGAGGAGGAAAGGAGGGTAGGGGGAGTAGTTTGGGCTTCAAAGAGCAGGAAGGCAATTTGCATGGAGATAGGAAAGCAAATGTTTGGTAAATAAATATTTGCTGGGCCACCTGTAACAATGAGACACAGAGAGGACTTTGAACAAATGGGCCTTGCTAGGTTCCTTTCTATCACACACAAGTTCATATTAAACTATAGTTACCTATGATACTAGCACCCTTCCTGGAGCAGATCCTCTATCTAAATTCTTTTATGCAGTTAGGGGGAAGGTCAGAGTTTCTGAGTCTTATTTCTGAAAAATAACCAGCTTAAAATAATCAATATCCCAAACAGGCATATTTTGGGGTGGCAAACTCCCCTTCCCTTCAATAGAAATTGAGTTAAAAGAGGAGACTCTCAAAAAAACTGATAAAAGGTAGACAGGGCATAGGTGGTTAAAATGGTTGTTTGAGGGAAATGGAGGAAAAGTTACACCTGCCCCTGCCCTCCGGCATACCCTTAAGGAAAAATGAGGAGCTTTTTAGGCTGAAGGAGAATTTCAGTCGCTTCTTCTACCCCTATCTTGGGCAGAAGAGGCGACCGTCTCCCAAA
>NW_006442103.1:5010059-5016520 GCF_000325575.1 Pteropus alecto | reverse complement strand
CTATAATCAGGATAGGCTGCCCTAAAGTCAACTTCACGGCTTCTTTGGTGAGGATGGCCGTGGCTGCAATGGCCTGCAAGCAATTAGGCCACCCGGCTGCAACACAGCCCAGTCTTTTGGAGAGGTATGCAATAGGTCTCACCCAAGTCTGGGTGAGGACCCCCTTTGCTATGCCTCTAGTTTCAGTCACAAAGAGTTGGAACGGCTTGTCTAAAGTAGGCAGAGCCAAAGCAGGGGCTGTGGTCAAGGCTGTTTTTAGGGCCTCAAAAGCCTCTTATTCTTCTTTCCCCCAGTGCAAGTCTTCAGACTTTCCCCGAGTGCTGGCATACAGGGGCTTGGCTAACTCTGCAAACCTTGGGATCCAGAGCCTGCAGTAGCCTATGGCCCTGAGAAACTTTTGGACCAGGACCTGCCGCTTGGTAGAGGGTTGGGGTATTTTTAAAACGGCCTCAATTCTGCTTGATGACAGAGTTCGGTGGCCTCCTTGCAGCTTATATCCTAAATACGTTGCCTGGGAAGTGCAGAGTTGAGCTTTCTTAGCAGACACCCGGTATCCCTTACCCTCTAATTCTTGTAATAAATCTTCAGTGGCCCGCTTACATTCTACATCTGTTGTAGTGGCTAAGAGTAAATTATCTACATATTGTAAAAGAATGGTCTCTGGATGTCTCTGACGAAAGTCAATAAGGTCCCCGCTCAGGGCCTCATCAAACAATGTGGGTGAGTTCTTAAATCCCTGTGGCAGTCTAGTCCAAGTCAATTGTCCCGAATACAGTCTACCAGGGTCCTCCCCTTCAAATGCAAATAGTGGTTGACTCACCTTTGCTAGGGGGAGAGTGAAGAAAGCGTCCTTTGAATCAAGGACCGTGTACACCTGGTAACTAGGCGGCAGTTGGCTGAGGAGGGTGTACAGGTTGGGAACGATGGGATGTATGGTTTCAACCCGCTTATTTACTTCTCTGAGGTCCTGTACTGGCCTGTAGTTTTGGGTACCCGGTTTCTGAACTGGAAGCAGCGGGGTATTCCAAGGCGAATGACAGGGGACTGAGATCCCTTTGTTTAAGAGCCTCCGAGAATATGCACTGCGATACTGTACCGGACTTAGCACAACAATAGGAGGCTGATGGGCTGCCAGTCTGGGTGGGTTAGTCTCCGCCCACACCCGAGGGATCTTGCACCGCAGTTCTTTTAACAGTGATGCATTAGGGGAAGGATCGAAAACAGGCTCCTCTAATAAAAGGTATTCTTCAGAGAGGGGGGCAAGTGAGCATTATTGCAGATGGAGTGGCCCCCAGAGTTAGTTCAGTGTGTCTTTCCTTAAAAGAGATGGTGGCCCGTAATTTTTGTAGTAAGTCTCTCTCCAGCAAGGGGTACGGGCATTCGGACATAACCAGGAACGAATGAGTGATGGTCCTTTTTCCTAGGTTGGTAGGGGGCCATTTGTATTCTGCAAGACTGAGTACATAGCCCCTGTGTCCACTAAAAAGTTTACAGATTGGCCCCGAACTTGCAATGTTACCCTGGGCTCCCGGGGGCTCATAATGTAGGAGCCCTGACCTCCTCATTCTGCATCCTCTAACATAATGAGTGGGGCCTTTTTCCCCAGGCCCTGGCCCTTTTCGGGGTATATGTTCTTCTAATGTCCTTTCTTCTTACAGTATGCACATTGGTCCTTTTCTAAGTTATTCCGACCCCGGTCCCGCCTTTCCCTCGGGGTATCGGCTTGGCCTTTGGCTGGTCGTCCCCGTGACTTATCCTGTCCAACAAACATAACCTTCTGGACCTCATCCCTATTGTTGAACACCTTCTGGGCAATCTCGAGAAGCTTAGATAAGTTCTCTCCTTCAAATCCTTCTACTTTCTGTAATTTCTTTCTGATATCTGGGGCCAACTGACTAACAAAGGCTAGATTAATGGCTCCCATTATTTGGGTCCTCAGGTTCAATGGGAGCGTACAGTCTATAAGATTCTAGTAACCTCTCTAAAAACGCTGCAGGCGACTCATCTTTAGTCTGAATAACCTCACTTACTTTGGATAAATTAACTGGTCAGCGAGCTGCTGCCCGGAGGCCTTGGAGTAACAACTGGCAATACCTCAGGAGAGCCTCCTTAGCTTGATCGGTGTTGGGATTCCAGTTGGGTTGGGTGCTGGGAAATACAAGTTGTACCCGTGCGGGGTCAGTGGTGGGCTGCCCAGTGGGGTCCGAGACCCCTTTTGCAGCTTCCCTTAGAATGAGTTCCTTCTCCTCTGTACTGAACAAAACCTGTAAAAGCTGCTGGCAATTATCCCACATGGTTTGGTGGGTGAAGAAGATGGATTCTAAAAGGGACATCAAGCCTTAGGGTTTTTCTGAGAAGGACGGAGTTTGCAACTTCCAGTTATACAGATCACTAGTTGAAAAGGGGACAGACACCATGAAAGATGTCTGTGTGTCTCCCCCAGGTGGGGCTATCTGTCGGAGAGGCGCCAAGACAGCTGCAGGTTGCGACGAATCGGGGATGGGGTCCGGATCCTGTGGAGGGTAGTAGACAGCCCCCGTCCGAGTGTGTGGTGGGCTCTGAAGAGGGGCTGCCTCTCGAGACTCAGGGGGCTTAAAGTGGTTACCAGGAGAACAATAGGGAGGGGGATTGAGGATCTCTGGATCTTCTGGAGAGTACTGTAAAACCGTAGGAGAGGCAGGCGCCGGCAGAGTCAGCCACCGTAGAGTCTGACTTACTCTGACAATTTTTCAGATACTTAGGAGCATCAGACACAACGTCTATCCAAACATCTATGTATGGGGACTGATCAGGGTGACCAGGATTCCCATTAACAACACTTCTGACTCCGAATGCAGTCTGCAAATCAAAGGAACCCTCAGATGGCCATCCAACTCCGAAGGCCGCCAGTCCACTTGGCAGAGCCTCTGGAGATCGAATGGAGTGACTGACGACCCATAACCTCGGGCCCGTCGCCTGAAATCCTTAAAATTGTCCACAAGGCACCGCAAGGGAGTGGGCTTAGAAGAAGCCTGTCCCATGGCGGTGGGGATGGACGTGAATGAGAATAAAAGTCCTATGAAAGATAAGAATGTTAGACAAGGTCCACTCAGTGACTAGGTGGCCACTCGGGCAGTGCTGTAGCAGCAAGAAACCCTGCAAAAAGAAGAATTAATAAACTAAAAAGAATAACAAGAAAAATCACAAGAGACATTCAGAGACCAGAATGATCAGACAATGAGACAAACTTGACAGAAACCAAAGTAAGTAAACTTATGAGGACCAAGGCAATAGGAGGGTAACAGTACATTCGACCGGTCCGGACTAACACACAATACAGACAGACAAAACAGACTACAGGCAACACGAAAACGCTAGCGTATCAGAAACCGAAACTGAAACAGGTACAGGGTCAGGATCTGACGTCTCAGACCTGACCGTACTAGGGAAGTTGTGCCGCGTCCAGCCTTCCACTAGTTCTCAGGGCCCACAGACAGAAACAGGTCTAAGATTACTCTTAGACTAACTCACCGGTGAGACAGGAACAGAAACAGGTCTAAGATTACTCTTAGACTAACTCACCGGTGAAACAGGAACAGAAGGCTCGCGTCCAATTTTCAGGAATATTTGTCCACCGGTTTCTCCAATCTAGGGCCGCCCGACGTCCAGGGCCGCCCGATGTCCAGGGCTGAGGAACGTCTCTCAGCAGCTGCCCCCTGGACGCGTCGTGCCCCGCCCGGAGCAACCGGGGCCGTGGGTCTTAGGGAAAACTTCCCTTCTCACTCTGGGGAGGATCTTGCTCGGGCCTCCAAATGTGGCGCGAATGATTCTGAGACCCACGGAGCCAATTGAGATGAATTATGAGTCTTTATTAGCCGGCCTGCGACTGACTCTCTACCACGCAGGGTTAGAGGAGATCAGCCCCGAGCTTCCAGAAGAGGCAGCTTATAAAGCTTCCTACTACATCCTTGAATAAGCAGATTACAAGAAGCAGAAGTTAGCCGTTAACGTTTTGTACAAAGATAAATGTATCCAGGGGACTCTCAGATCAAACAGGGCCTAGTAGACAGTTTTACTATCTTTACCTTGGAATGTTGCGCTTTTCCTGGGGCTGGCGCCTGGAGATATCACCTCCCTGTAACTGGAGAATTTCCACTGTTACAGGAAAATATTACAAAGTATTGTACAGGGGAAAAAAATGCCTTTAATCCTTGGACACATACTTTGCTTTTGTTTTACAAAATTTGGATTATACTCAAAATACTGTTTTTATGTATAACACTTTAATCTTAGTTATAGATTTTTTATTTAAAGATTACAGTTATAGTTATCAAATCAAATGCTTGGTAACTTTATCAAGTTCAAGAATTTTTTTTTTTTCTGTCATGACCACTGACCCACAGACAAAAATAACACACAATGCATATAAAGAAGTCTTAATGAGACTAGATGAGGGTTTGGGGGAGGGATTCTTTTTAAGGATAATCGTAAGCATTTTTATTTTGCTATTTTTTAAATTTAACCAAATGCAGTATGTAAACCTTGATTAGATCGTGAATGGTCAGAGAACAGCTATAAAGAACATTTTGGGGACAGTTAGGGAAATCTGAATATGGACAGAAGAGGAATGGTATTAAGAGGAGAAAAAAGGAGAGAGATCAAGGGAGAAGAGGGTGAAGCAGGAAGACATAAATGCGAACAATCGGGTGACCTTCTCTGAAGTACCTGTTCTGCCAGCTGTGCCCTTCACTCGGCCAGGACACCAGGTCAAACACTAGCCACTAATGGACAGTGCACTTGGAAATCCTTATCACTTGTTCTTTTAAACAGGCAAATAAGTAATTTACTGCCTTTGTGAACTACAGGTTTACTTCTCACGGAAACCTTCAGATTCTAAATGTGAGGAAATCACTTAGAATTTAGGCATTTTCTCTGTTATTTTGGTCAGTCTGTATAGTTATTTTGAAAATCTTGATATCTGCAAGCTACCTGACTACTTTTTTTATTCTTAAATGATTAGTGTGACCTGGTTCCACACTGCTTAAAAGTAATATGCCTTAGTACATGTAGACTTGAAATTAAACTGTGCATAAATAAGAGTTCTCTCCCTCCTTCCTTTACACCTCTTATTGCTCTGAAGCCCATATCCTTTCTAAGTTAAAAGTGCATTCTCTTTTTGTTAAACAGGCTGCTTCCTTGGGATTACTACAGTTTCCTATCCTTAATGCTTCTGTGGATGAAAACTGCCAGAATATAACATACAAGGTTGGCTATGAACTGTGAAAATGTTTTAAATAGAAGACGGTACAAATGTGTTTGTCAGTTAGAGAAGCTTCTGTTGTACCTCAAATAGTGATCCTTTTTAGACAGAATTAAAAGTATGGGATAAAACGTTAAACTGAAACATAATTTGTTGTTATTGTTATTGGTTTTACTGGTTAATAACGATACTATTTAAATATGCAGATTGCCATTTTTAAGCCCTTTTGGTTTTCTGCTTAAAATAATGGAAATATATGGCTGGGAGGAAAGGGATTATGTTACCCATCCTTTATACCCCCCCCCCCCCCAAAAAAAATTACCTCTCTCAAAATGGAATTCCTGTAACTTTTTAAAACAAGAATAATTTAAATGAGAAAAGTAATGAAAGTTTGAATTCTGTTTGGGTGAACTCTTCTGTTTGGAGTGAAAGTTTATTTAGACTGAGAACTTTTTTGGGGTTGCCAATCCTTATTTATATTTATAGAAATATAGAAGCTTAGATATTCTGAGGGACCAGGAAGTAAGCTTAGATATTCTGAGGGACCAGATCTTAAATCTTCCCATATGATTAATACAATTTCCTGATTATCTACCAGTTGCAAAAAATTCAGACAAGAAAATATTTACCTTTAATTCTAAGACCCTAAGATAACTCAGTTTATGTTGAGATGTGCATCCTTCCAGTATTTTATTTTTATATACTTTTAAAAAATATATGTGGAATTATATATATTGTTCATTTAACTTTTAACTTTATTTAAAAAATTTCCTTTTAATTTTTTTCTTTTTCATTTAACATGTTATGAACATCATAACATGTCAATAATCTAGCTTTGTTATCATTTATTTAACCAATAACCTATTGTAAACATCTTGATTGTAATTTCTCAAACTTACAATCTAAAATCAATATCCCTGTGTATCTCTACATACTTCCATATTTTTCTCTTTAATAATATTTTTTATAAGTGTCGGTACATATTGTTAAATGTTCTCCAGAAAATGTATACCAGCTTATATCTCCATGAACAATGTTTGGAAGTAGCCTGTTGCCTTATATTCTTACCAACAAAAAATTATCTTTTTCAAAAAATCTTTTTGAAATCCTTTAAAAATAATTTCTTTTAAGTCATCACCAATCTGGTGAAATAATTTTTGGTAGTTGTTTTTATGACAGTGAAGATTGATCTTTTCTTTCCTGTTAGCTTATGAAAAGGCCT
>NW_006442103.1:4996247-5006121 GCF_000325575.1 Pteropus alecto | reverse complement strand
TTTTTATTTATTTATTTTTAGTCTTCTCATAACATTGGGATAGCAATGGATACTGAGCAGGGGTTGATCGTCCCCAATGTGAAAAATGTTCAGATCTGTTCCATATTTGAGATCGCCACTGAATTGAACCGCCCAGAAATTGGGTATTTATTTATTTATTTATTTATTTATTTTTAGTCTTCTCATAACATTGGGATAGCAATGGATACTGAGCAGGGGTTGATCGTCCCCAATGTGAAAAATGTTCAGATCTGTTCCATATTTGAGATCGCCACTGAATTGAACCGCCTCCAGAAATTGGGCTCCGCGGGTCAGCTAAACACCACCGATCTTAAAGGAGGAACATTTACTCTTTCCAACATTGGATCAGTGAGTAATAGTAATGTTCACATTTATAAACCATCTCTTAAGATTTCTGATCATACACTCAATTAAAAACACGAAATTTCATTTGCCATTTGTTCCTCGAAACCTTCATTTTTCTACTCTTTCTTTTTTTCTAGATTGGTGGTACCTATACCAAACCAGTGATATTGCCACCAGAAGTAGCAGTTGGGGCTCTTGGATCAATTAAGGTGTGTTTATTAAATTGTTGGAAAAAGAGTTTAAGCAAATCGGGAGAGTAAACACAAAGTAACCATTTCTGAAGTTTTCCCTTCGCTTTGTGACACTTAGTGCAATGTTTGGCTCAGTAAGATAGTTCTTCCTAAATGCTAGGCCTACAATTCTGGTGGCTGCCTCTGTGATTGGCAGATAGTAGTAATCTGGATTGTCTCTGTGTGGATCAGCCATTGTGCATTATGTGAGTCTTTATAGAGAATCACAAATGTAGCTAATCTGCTTCTATCAAAATATCTTTATTTCAGAATATCAGAGAATATTAGTACAGCAATCCAAATTATTATTTATAACAAAGTGAGACACTGTTTAGATTAATTTTTTCTCAAACTTTACTCTGTTCAAGAACTATTGAGAGTACTAGATTAAAATGTAGACTTCTTGGCCTTGGAGACAGAGCCCCAGGACTTGCATTTTTAAACAAAAACCCAAGTGGTTTCAACATAGGTGATCTGTTACCCTGTTTTAGGTGAAAGTGACTTAGAATAAGGGCTGCAAGAATTGTTAACCCTGGCTACACATTAGAATCATCTGGGTTTCCTGAAAAAAATGTCCAAGCTCGCCCCATACCAACTGAACTGGAATTTGAGGGGATGGGGCTTGGGCATCCCTGTTAACTCAGAGTTAAAAACCACCAAAGTTAAAACAGTAACGTCCTGGATATCATTTCAGGACATTCACCATTATTAAATGTCGTCACTATATTAACCTGAATTTTGAGCTTCATATTATTTCATATTTTTAGTAATTCATTTTATATACACATATATACAATTAAAAATTTTTTTCACTTAATTTATTCTTATTTATGGTAACATTGGTTAACGAAATCCAATAAGTTTCAACTGTACACTTTAAGAGTAAGGCATATATATGTTTACACTGTGTGTTCATTTCCCATAGTTAGATTTCTTTCTGTCACCACATATTTGACCCCTTTTATTTTATCTACCTTCCCTCTCCCCACTCCCCTCTACCCTCTGGTAACCACTAGTCTATTGTGCATGTCCATGAGACTCTGTCTGTCTTGTTTGTTTGTTGCTTTTAGGTTTATAGCCCACATATAAGCGATATGAGGTTTTCAACTTTTTCAGTCTGGCTTATTTTGCTTAGCATGATTATCTCGAGGTCCATCTATGTTGATGCAAATGGCAGTATTTCATTCTTCTTATGGCTGAATAATATTCCGTTGTATGGCTGAATAATACATTAAATAGTATTCCATAATATTCCACAGCTTCTTTAGCCAGTCCTTTATTGTAAGACACTTTGGTAGCTTCCATGTCCTGGCCACCGTAAATAATGCTGCTATGAACATCGGTGTGCAAGTATTTTTTCGGATATGAGTTTTCAAGTCTTAGGGGTAAATACCCAGTAGAGGGATTGCTGGATCATATGGTAGATTAATTCTTAGTTTTTTGAGGAACCTCCATACTGTTTTCCATAGCGGCTGTACCAATTTGCAGTCCCACCAACAGTGTATGAGGGTTCCTTAAATTTCTTTTTTAATTAGCCTACAAGGGCTTAGAAATTTGGGGTGGGGGTGGCAAGAAACAGGTCTTTTTCCAAAGATAGATTGAGAACTACAGTTCTTAACAATGTGCCCCACCTCCACCGTGCTCCGTATGTGACATCTTCCATCACTTACCCTCGCCTCTCCGCTGCAGCTGCCCTTAGCTGGTCCTACTTTGCTGGTCTTCCAACACTCCAGTCACACTTCTCCTCTGTCTCTTTCTGTGGGTATCCATATGGCCACATAAAAGCCTTCTTGGTGGGCTCTCTCTACCTACCTTGTCAAAAAAAATGCCACCTCCCCTCTGCTTCCACACCCTGCCTACACTCTATTCTCTTTCCAAACTGCTTTATATTTTCCTTTGCACTTTTCATATCTTTTACTTATCTTAATTGTTCATCTCTCCCCATTAAAATGTTAACTCCAAGAGGGCAAGGATTACTTGTTCTGTTTACCGATTTGTCCTCAGTCTAGCAAAGTACCTGATATATAGCAGGTGTTCAATAAACATTTGTTAAATAATTGAAATATGAGATGAATTTACTGTACATATGGAAATTGTACAGGGAATGGGAAATACCTTGGAGAACCGGAAAGATTGAGACACACACTCAAAGATGAGGAAAGTAGGAGTTAGCATTTTCAAAAGTCATTTGGGATGGCCATTTCTTCTCTGTTATAAGGAGGGGGATTTGCCTGATTCTTCAGCATTGCTGTTGCTTGAGCTCATGCTTTGAGCAAGTGAAGTTTGACTCTTTGTTCTGTTCCTTATATCTAGGCTCTTCCCCGATTTAACCAGAAAGGAGAAGTATATAAGGCACAGATAATGAATGTGAGTTGGTCAGCTGATCACAGAATTATTGATGGTGCTACAATGTCACACTTCTCGAATTTGTGGAAATCCTACTTAGAAAACCCAGCACTTATGCTACTAGATCTGAAATGAAGATTGATGACATCTTTGAACTTTTTGAGCTTCCAAAGAAAATATAGAGCCTAGCTGTGCCAGTACATGTTCATTACAATTTGTATTATAAATTGATTTGTAGTGTATGATTAAAACTCTAAAGCACATAGTTATCACTATTCTATTAACACTTTTTATTGAAAATGAATAATGTTGTACTGGTTCTCTGGGGCTGTCACATTTTATAGGTCGTAGTGTGACTTCTTAATATGATGCTGAGGTCTTTGTGTCAATAGATTGAAACTGACAAGAACAACAAAATTAAAAGACAGGTAGCCATAGATAATATTTGCCCTATTTTTTTCTTCTTATTTTAAACTGACTCTCAACGAAATTTTTCAATTGTCCTTAGTCGGGAAAAGGAATTTATATACAAAAATACTTTCCATTCCCCACAATAATGCTAATGCCATATAAAATAAGTGCAATTATACTTAGCGTTTAAGATACCCAGGAGTATGTTACTCTGTAGGGGTCATCATCTGTAAATTTCTTATTTATATAAATTAACATCTTTTACAAGGGAAAATTATAAGCGGATATTAAAAATGCTCAGTTAATCTACAGCCATGCTACCCTTAACAAGCCCGATCCCTTCTGATCTAGGAAGCTAAGCAGGGTTGGGCCTGGTTAGTACTTGGATGGGAGACCACCTAGGAAGACCAGATGCCGTAGGCGTAAAAACTAAAGGATTGTAAGCCGACAAGGTCCTTGCAATCTGTGAGGTCAACCAAGAGTTGCCTCGCCTAAAAAATAAATAAATACATAAATAATAAAAATGCCCAATTATAGTTTTATAACCAGTAGAGAGAGAAGGGCTTAATGGGTAATTACAGAAATGAAGATATCATGATCATTTTGTGAGAAGCCCACTTCAATCAGAAATGGCATCAAAATGAATACAATATTTTGATTTGCATTCAGAAATTCAATTGTTTCAAATATTATCTAATTGAAAACTATGTTCAAGTGAAGTTTTATGATAGGAAAAGAAATTGTTTTAATACCTCTGTTTTCATAATGGAAATAATGTTTAAATTAGAAAATAATGGATCAAATGAATGTTATTATTTTTTAAATTCAGATAATACAGAGAGTTGCAAAGAAAATATCTTCTATAATCCTACCACTATTAACATTTTGAGCAATGTATCTGTATACTACATAGCTATTCTTTATATAAAAATGAGATTATATTATATCTACTATTTTATAATTTGGGTTTTTAAAAAAATTTAATGAGTAACTTTAGATGTCAATAAATAATTCTATATTATACATTTAAATGGCTGCATAGTACTCTATTATGTGTATTTAGTATACATTTAAATATTAAACATTTACTGTATACCAAGTATGGTGCTAAGCACTGGCTGGAGACAACAAATGACTACCCTCCCTCATGGTTCCTGTCTTCATTAGGCTTATAATCTAGTGGAGGAGACAGATTAAACTATTATAAAAATAAAAATATAATTCCATGTAAGTGAAAAAACAGTACTATGAAAGCATCTAACAGGTTACTGAGCCTGACTGGATCTGGTGTGGGATGTACCATAATTTAACCAATTCCCTATTGATAGCTTTTGCAGAATTAAATGACAAGTGACATGGTATAAAAATGTCCTTCTCACTTAAAGAAGATGAAAACTAGAACAAGAGTCCTGAAACAAGTATGTAATACATTCTCTTGAAGGGCCAACATCGTTGGTTCAAGACGTTCTTTACATTCTTGAGTAACCTTTGAGCTGTCTATTCTATCCCAACCCCTGCCATTACCGTCTTCTCTTTAGTCATATCCATTGAGAATTCAGCAAAGGATTTGCTTCCTGCTGCTTGTAGGACCTTTAGGATAGGATTCCCTGGGGGTCCAAGGTGCCAGGAGCACAGTTGGAGCAGCAGTGCTGATCCACAGAGCTCTATACATCATAAGGTGGGCGGTGGGTGGAACGAAGCTTTTGCCATATTCCTAAAGGTTGATATCAAAGGGGAGAAGGCAAAAAATTCAAGTTTTTCACTAATAATGTCTGAAGTTTGAAAGGTACTATGTATAAACAGAGGTGAAGCCAAGGTTATTGCTGGAAGTGGCCAATAAGAAAATCAAGGTTTCATTCATTATGTAGAGCATTCCCCTGACTTTGAAAAGGAAACACAAAAGGGAAGGAAGGACGTTGGAAGGATGGGATCCAGAACTGGTACTACTTTCCATTTTGGAGATCAAAACGTACTTATGTTCACGCATTCCAAGAATTGGTTATGTAGGAGGGAAGTGATAGTTTCTTAGTCCTGGAAGCTCACAGGCCTCTTGGGGCATTTTCCATGCCTTTCCAGTCGAAGTGGATCCCAAGATCACTTGGTGGATTTCTATGCTGATTCTAAGTAAACTGGTTTGAGAAAAAGCTGATGGAGTTCAGCCCTGGCCTGTAATACCAGGAGTACAAACTTTCCCTTGAAGTCTTCAAAGGCTTTTTTTAAACATTCATCCTGTAATTGATTAATTAGTTCATTCTACACATATTGAGTGTAGATTCAGTTCAAATCCTGGGTTAGGTATGAATAAAGATGAATGACAGATGAAGTTTCTGCCTTCACAGTGAGAGCTTTGCCTGGAGATGAAAGCCTTTATCATAAGTGGGTCTGTGCCAATAACACGAAGAGCAGTGCTTTGAAAATTGAGTTGTATTTCCAGTCAGTTTTTAATGGTGCCTTTGTTCTTTTCTTACTGGGGTTAGATCACTGTGTCTTAACACTCTAGCCCTGCCTTATAGATCCTGCCTCACAAACCATACATCTAAGGATAGACTATCCTTAGGCCACACAAACCCAAGCCCTTTAAGTTCTTTAAAGGGTTATGGTTCATGTGTTGCTTTTTATGGGGTAAGCAAATAACACAGTATGACCATTTAGGGAGCAAATGATGGGAAGACTGCATCATCTGAGCATAATACTTTCAGAATATACATAAAAGAGCTTCTAGTTAAAGTACCATCAATGAGTCATCTAGCCCAGCAGTCTCCAATATTTTTGCCTCTAGGGACAGGTGCTCCTTTGAGAATCTAATGCCTGATGATCTGAGATGGAGCTGAGGCAGTGAACTAGCACTGGGGAGCAGCTGCATATCCAGGAGAAGCTTCGCTCGCTTGCTCACCACTCACCTCTGCTGTGCAGCCCAGTTCCTAACAGGACACGGACTGGTACAGGTCCACAGCCCGGGGGCTGGGGACCTCTGAACTAGCCTATATGCTGGCCACATAGTGGTAGTAAGGGAAAAATAGAGTAAAAAATTGAAATTGAGATGATAATTTTTATAGTGCCAGGCATCACTAATGCTTTATATATATTAATTCTTTTAGTCACTTCAGCAACCCTATAAAGCAGGTATGATGATTATCCCTATTTTAAAGATGAAGAAACTGAGTCATAGTTTACATATTAGAAGGACATGGATTAATGTACTCGGAAGAAGTGGAAAAAACTAAATTGTCTCACCTCATGATTCAAATGCTCGGATTATGATTTTACGCTGTTTGAGGAGTAGGTGTTATTGGGCTACAAGGAAGAGAGTTTTTATATGTCCTATGGATCTTAGCAGTTTGAAAAGCTAACTGCAGCTTGTATTCTGCAGTCACTGATAGAAAGGGTTTTGGTATTATGATTTCTCTGCTGTAGTAATTTATTAAAGCAATATGATGTTAATTCATCTTAGAATAGGTTCCTACTGACATCCTCCTCCTCCTTCTTCTCTTCTCTCTCTCTCTCCCTACCTCTCTCTCCCCCTCTCTCTTTCTCAATTTTCTTAAAAAAGAAATCTATTGACCTCAAAGGCAAGGGAAGTAAAAGCAAAAATAAATGAATGGGAATACATCAAACCAAAAAGCTGCACAACGAAAGAAATCGTCAACAAGATAAAGAGACAACCATCCAAATGGGAAAGTATATTTGCAAACAATGCGTCTGATAAGGGCCTAATATCCAAAATATACAAAGAACTCATACAACTCAATAACAACCAAAAAACAAACAATCCAATTAAAAAATGGGCAGAGGACCTGAACAGACATTTCTCCCACGAAGACATACAAATGGCCAACAAACATATGAAAAGGTGCTCAATATCATATTAGGAAAATGCAAATCAAAACCACAATGGGATACCACCTCATATCTGTTAGAATAGCTATAATCAACAGGACAAGTAATAATTAACAAGTGTTGGAGAGGATGCAGAGAAAAAGGAACTCTCATACACTGCTGGTGGGACTGCAAATTGGTACAGCCACTATGGAAAACAGTATGGAGGTTCCTCAAAAAAACTAAGAATTGATCTACCATATGATCTAGCAATCCCTCTACTGGGTATTTATCCCCAAGACTTGAAAACTCATATCCAAAAAGATACTTGCACACCGATGTTCATAGCAGCATTATTCACAGGGGCCAGGACATGGAAGCAACCTAAGTGTCCTATGATAGAGGATTGGCTAAAGAAGCTGTGGTTCATATATACAATGGAATATTACTCAGCCATAAGGAGAGATGAAATACTACCATTTGTGACAACATGGATGGACCTTGAGATAATCATGCTAAGCGAAATAAGTCAGGTAGAAAAAGTTGAAAACCACATGATATCATTATATGCAGGCTATAAACCTAAAAGCAACAAACAGGACAAACAGAGACTCATGGATATGGACAATAGACTAGTGGTTACCAGAGGGTGGGAATGGGGAAAGGGGTCAAATATGTGGTGACAGAAAGAAATCTAACTATGGGTGGTGAACATACGATTCAATATATATATGCCTGACCGTTGAATTGTACAACTGAAACTTACTGGATTTCATTAACCAATGTCACCATAATAAAAAAAAAAATTTATGCCCTTGATTTGACTATGGTTTTTTATGAAGTTCTAATATAACATGAAGCACAACCAACAACCCAGCAAAGTGTAATATGGAGGAACCGTGGCTATGAGGCAGATCTTTTATCTGTGGAATGCCTCTGAATGGCCTTGCTTGCTACAAGGAAAAGTATCTAGAGGAGGAAAAGGAATCTGTCCAAACTCTTTTTAATTGGTAAGACACGTGTTTTAAATTTTTGGCAAAGGGTTCTACTTCCTATGCATAGCGTGTCTATGTCATAGTACATTGGAATTCATTTGTTAATTAGCATGTTTAGTGCTTTCGAGCTCATTTTAGATGTAATAGAAGTTGGGCCATTGTTTTACTTCTTAAAATACTTATTGTAAATGGTTCATTTATGCCATTATCACCTACAATTAAACAAAGCAATGATTCATCTGATGTCAAGTGGGAAAGAACACAGCCAAACTCCCACAACATTGTTTATAAGGGAAAACATTACCTACAGTACAGGTGCATTTACTATGCCAAAAATAGAATCTACCTAATATATTGACTTACTGAATTACTGACTTGTACCCTGTCACTTTCAGAAAGAATTTAAGAAAGCAGCTGCATCCATATTCATAATCACCACATTTGAACACTATGGTTATTATTGTTGTATTGTCATTTATAGTTACGTATATATAACAGTGAGGGGAAAAAACTTAATTTTTACATTATATCTAATTTTTTTAAACTACGTAACCCCACTGAACACATTTTTCCACTTGAGGTTTGCATAGCGGATTTTTAATAATCTTGGAATCTATTGGTAGAACCATGTGTGTTCTACATTTTTTTCATAATTCTATGTTGTGTATGTTAAACTATTTTCCGGTTGTCTATAAAATTGTCGATCAATACTCTCAAATGGTTCTCTGTACAATAATGAAGGTTTCTACCTGTATATAATGGATCTTAACCAGTATCAATAAATCCCTTCTTATGCTCTAAAAAAAAAAAAAAATTATTATTTTATTTAATTATTTTATTTAATTTTCACAACAACCTTATATATTGTTATTCTTTTATTTCAATGATGAGGAAGCCAAGTCTCAGAGAGGATAACAACTTGCCCAAGGTCCCACAGTAAGTGGCAGAGATGAGAAACACAAGCAGATCTATCTTCAAAGTCAACTTCTCACTCATTCTCCTGCCCGACCCACATTATTGTCATATAATACAGTCCCTCCCAAAGTTTAAAATGCCTGCACGATTCCCTAGATTTGTATTTAAGATAAGTCGTTCCATTAAGGTGGTTGTTTTCTGAGCAAAGGACAAGGGAAAATAGAAGAAAGTCTTCTATAGGTCTCAATTTTCGCTAGAAAAAAAAAATCCTGTAATGTTACTGTAGTGTAACATTAAGCAAATAATGTTAGCAAATCTTATAGTAGATCATGAGCAGGTTGCTGTGAACTAATTAGGTACAAAAAGGGAAGGAGAAAACCCATGTATTGAGAGCCTATTATGCACCAGGCACCATGCTCAACACTAATCTGTGTCTCGCTTAATCCTCAAGACAACACTTCACAATAAGTACATTAGTTAGGTCTAGGTTTCGCCATACCTATGAGGGACCCAAATGGTGGCTTAAATAACAACAGCAAAACCTGTACCTCTCTCATATAGATGTCCTTAGCTGGAATGGTGGCTCTGCCCCATTAAGTCCTTATGGGCCAGGCTGCTTCGGACTTGTGTTCTGCCATCCCTTTGGTGTCGCACCTGTCCTCACTGACCGGGACGGTGCTATAGCTATCACAGCCACATTCCATACAGCAGAATAAAAGGCAAAGGGGGAAGCTGTCTCTCAAGAAAGATTCCTAGAAGCTATTCTGGATAGTCTTTGTATTCTGTTCTTTCCCT
>NW_006442103.1:4984021-4996231 GCF_000325575.1 Pteropus alecto | reverse complement strand
CCCTACTGCTCACTTACAATCACAGTATTCTTGGCAAAAGGTTTGGCCACATTTCTCTTTCAAATGTCTCCTAAATAGTTCTCTTTGGATCCACTTCTCTCCTGAACTCTAGGCACCTGTTTTCACTCTAGCATCTCAAGGTCACCACCTGTTTCAGCGACATCTCATCAGACAGACCAGGCCAACTCTGAATTATTCATGCCAAACCTGAGATGGTTCTTGTTATTATCATTAGCCCATCAAAATAACTACAGGCCCTTTTCTTTTACAGAAAGTGAACACTGAAGGTAGCATGAATCCTTGATGTTTGCAAGCTCAGAATTAAATGCAAATGAATTCATTACAAGACAGTCCCAGTACTGAGCAGAAAGGTTTTAACCACAAGCTAATTCATGTGCTAGCCAGATCCCTGTGAGAGAACTCTAGGCCAGCTTGCTCAAAACTGAGCAGAATTTGGAGACAGTCCAGAGGACAGCCACAAAAACAACTGAAGCATGACGAGAATAACTGCAGTTCGGCAGTAGAGACCATCTATATCAGGCTTTTACTGAGTAGCACATGGAATGTTACAATGCAAAGCATGGGAACAGCTGTTGCAGGTCTTAACAGGACAGAAGAAATGAGAACAGGTGAGAGATCAGGAATTTAGGTTAGATATAGGGGACAGTCGGGACAGTGAAAGGAAGGTTCGTGCTCACTACAGGCTGAGGAGACGGTCTCCTTCAACGGGGAGCACCCATGCCCCCACCCACCCGCATTCCCAGAGGAGCCGTCACACCGTGGGAGACTTGCGATAAACTATTTAACTTGAAGTTTGCTGCAAGAAACTTTGAAATATGTTCTAAACATGTGGTAGTTCTAAAAATGTAGTAAAAAGGAAAGTCCTAAAAACATGATGGTAGTTCTAAAAACGTGGTAAAAAGGAAAAGTAAAAAAATATATATATATATCAGTGTTATAAAGTCTGCAAAGAAGCTGTGAAAGTGCAATCATCTGGAAAAACCTAGCAATTTAGTTTCCTGGAAAAAATGCAGTCAGAATTCCATCTGCCGTTGGAACTTAACCAAAGGCAAGTTCAAGTTAAGTTGATGGCAGGAGTGATGAAGCTAATGGAAACTGCAGGAATAAATATGAATCAGACCTTCACTAACAATTTGAAACATTATATATTCAATTGCGACTAAGAGAAGTCAATGAGCTAAGCCACCACACTAACAACTCCGCAAGTCAAAGGCTTAACAAATTGCCCAAGAACCTGGCCGCAGACCCATTGCATTTTTGGCACAAGATTAGAAGGGCCACATTGGTTCAAATGTTGCTTGGACAGAGCAGGACAAACTGTCACAGAGATGGCATAATTTTTTAAAATCACCATTGTCATTTACTGCACTAGTTTCCCTAATAAGTTAGAGAATATTAAAAACATTGATATATATAAATCCAATGCATTCCCATTTTAACAGAACGGTATTTCCATAAGATTTTTTTTTTTGGTTTCTAATACTTTCTAAATACAGTTAGGAATCTCATAGCTTCCATCTTTACCAGATATTAAGGGTTCTGCATAGTATTTTGTAGAAATATGAAAAAAATAACTTTTGTAGTTGCCTTTTGAAATGTATACAATATATCCTCAAAGGTTGGGTCGATAACCAAGAAATAAAGTATTATCCAGCAAAAGAACTTAAAATTCAGTGTAGCTTTTATTTCTGTAGAACTAAAAAGTAATGTATAAAAATAAAAGCAGAAGGAAGATATCTTTTCAATTTGTTATGTGACCAACAATACTTCACTCAACATATAGAAAGCCAGTGCAATTTTTGTATGCTTTTTCTGTCTTTTTTTCTTTGTCTTTTTTTTTTTTTCTTTTGAAGCAAGACATTATATACTGGCTTTCATTCTCTGTCTATCCAATTTCAGGTTTAAATTGCCCAGGAAGTTGCATAATATTCTGATTACTACTGCTTAGGTTCTATAGTTCATGTGAGAACTAATTGGAAAAACTATGAGAACCACTTCATTCATAAGAGAAATTATGTTTTGTTCATTTGTACTTTATTTGCTAAATGACATATTGATTATTTAGACTCACAGCATGCTTTTCTCAAATGAAGATTTTAAAATCATTTCCAATGAGCTCCTAATTTTTGGCCGATACCCAGGAAGCTATAGAATAAATGGTTTTCATATAATATTTACTCATGTCTCCACCATTGATTGGTTTAGGAAAATGCCTGTATGTCTATGTGTATATGTGTCTATTAAAAAATGATGATTTAATATTCTTTTAACTGAAACAAAATCCCTGAGTCTCAATATTGACTTATGTTCAAGGAAGCCACGTGTGCGGGATGGTGCAAACCCTCTGGACAGGAGGTTAGAGTTTAGGTTCTAGCCACAGCTTCTTTACTCTTTCTGTGATCTTGAAAGCAGTCCCATAGCTTTCTGAGCTTATTCATTATAGAAGCATTAGAGAATGTCTATGGAATAAGCAGGTATTTAAAAGCACTAAAATTGCCAAAGTGTCCAGGTGACTAAACAAATTATGATCCACCTACACACCAAAATGTAATGTAGCCATTAAAAAGAATGATGCAACTTTAAATACACTAATATGAAACAATTTCCAAGAATTCTGAGTGAAGTGAACATGGTATAAAACAATATAGGAGGCTACCATTTGTGTGTGTGTGTGTGCATGCCAGCACACATGTGTGCTTTTAAAGAATATGGGCATGTTTATGCTTATAAAGTCACAGACCGTATTTGGAAGGGCACATGTCCCTGGCAGTAGTGAATGCTTTCAGAGAAGAGAATTAAGTGGCTGCAGATGGGAGGGGAGGTCATTATCTTTTGTCCATGTGCTTATATTACCAATTCAAAAAATAAACATATAATTTTTTAAAGTTTAAAGAACCAGGAATTAACTCCTGTCTATGGAAGGCTGAAGAGATAAAGGTTGTGAGATAATCGACTTTGAGGCCTGGGCCCAGCAGAACTTGGGGCTTCTCTGTCAACCTTCTTATCCGCCTCTTCATTCTTCTTTTTTCCCCGAGACATCTGTGCCTTTAAATATTTAAAAATCTATGGTTTACTAGGTAGAGTTTTTGTTACACCATACATCTGCATATTTCCAATTTCTCTGTTTGAAACAGATTTGCTAAATTCTATTAAATAGTCAGAATGTGTTAAGTCATGAAAAATGGAAGGACTTTCAATAGGAATTATTTTTCACAACCTTAGAAAGAGTTATGCCTATAGTATACAGCATTTTGCCGTATGCAGAATACACTCACGTATATCATCAGTTGATCCTTTGCACACATGCTCCATGTGATTCTTGCTATTCTCAGCTTTGTCCATGAACTAAAATTAGAACTAGACTGACATTACATTTCACTTGGTTACTGTCTGACTGAGGATTTTAATCATTCAGAGCCACACTGAAAATAATTCTCCCTATAATTCACCCAGCTGATAATCGCTAACTTGGGAATGTCAGCTTCTGCTTCCGCCAACAACAGTAAGTATTTAAAAAAAATTATTTTTCCATTCTTCACTTATAGATTGCTGACGATGCCTCTACTGTGTCTGTATTTGATGAAATATACAACTGAACTTGGAATTCGATTTAAAAGTCCTTTGGAGGGTTCATAGTCGCTCATGTTATTGTCCTTCTTTGGAAGATTGATGTCCTTAAAAGTTAAGAAGCATTTTTTTGAGATTGTATTTCTTTCTTTTGACTTTGGGAAGCCAAATCTCTCAGTCAGGTCATTGCCATACTTACTTCGCTTCCAGGCTACGTGCTTTTCTGTCATGGTGATAATCAAGGTAGAGACCACAATCCTATGCCAAAGGCAAAAAATGCACACATCATTATTGACTTGTTTTCTTCTAAGGGAAATTGGTCACTGTTATAGGAAAACTTATGGCTGACCAAAGTTTAATGACAAATGAGGAAATGAGTTAGTACATATATGTCTAATAAAATACACATTTACATGTAGATTGTTGGGATTTAAAAATATATATATATTATTATCTGTTAGACAAATACTTCAAACTTGCTAAAATCGGAGACAAATTGTAGGTTGGCTATGATATTTCCAGGCAGTTGGATTATCAGCATATTTATCCCAAGGTTTCTAAATGGCAAAAGATCTCACAGTCTGTTCCTGTGTAAATTCTCATGCATTGCTTAAAAAGAGACATTCTCTTAATGATTTTTTGCATATTGGCAACTAAATATAAATCTTGAAATTTTAAACGTTTTTCCTCTGTAAAATAGTTCTTTCCTTCTCTCTGTCTCTGTCTCTCTGTTACACATGCACACTTTCAGTTTAAAGAAATCAATCATTTAGAGGAGATTAATAATGAAAAGCAGTATTCTCTACCTCATTGTTCTCTAACACCTTAGAAGTAACCATTTTAACTACTTCAAGATCTAGTTTTCAGTGGTTATGTCCATATTTTTTTCTTTTTTTCCAAAGGCAGTTATATATGCTTTTCCTTATCAACTTTAGACATTATCAGTGGAGCTCCATTACGAAAGACGATGCTTAAGTTCTTTTATATCGCGCTAGTTATATCCATTTTTAGTGCCTCTTTTGATTATCTTTATAACTTTAAACAAATACTTATATCTCTACTTCTTGTTTCATATAAAGTATACAAAATATCCATTGACGCCCCACTTGAGCACCAAGAAGATAAGAGCAAGACTTTCAGAAACAGTATTGCTCATAATGGCTAAATCCTGAAACCCAAATATCCACATTCATTCAGTGGGTAAACTGTAGCGTAGTCATATATTTTAGAAATCAAGACATATCGGTATATAAAACGCTTTTCCCTCTTTAATGGAGCTATATAATTTCCCATGATATGGATGTACTACAATTTACTGATGGAAAGTTATGTTGTTTTTTAATCTTTTGCTGTTATAAAAAACACCATGGTGAGTAATTTCGTAATATGTCATTTTAAAATTGAAAATATTTGCAGTATAAATTCCCGCAAGTATGAATGTGCACTTATAAGTTTAATAGATGTTACTAGATTTCTCTCCATAGAGATTATAACAATATATACTGCCACCTTTAGTGTATGAAAGTACATACCTGTTTCCTCATGCAGTTGAAAATTTTACTTCTCCCTTTTCAAACTTTCTATTTACTTTCCTTGCATTACATCATTCCAGTATAATGTTGAATAGATGTGGTAATTTAGATCTTTGACTCCTGAATTCGGAAGGAAATAATTCAATTAATTGTGAAAAAAAGTTCTTTCATTATTGTTTATATAATTTGGTGAAAAAACATTATTTATAAGGTGAAAAAAATTTCATTATTTATAAGGTAAAAAACATTTCATCAAGTGGATCTACATTAATTTATATAACCATTCCCCTATTATTATTTTCTCTTGTTTCTGAGATTCAAGTCACAATCCTCAATATTATATATGTCCATTTGCAATTTATTTTATACAGGAGTAAACAATCCCAATATATTACCACTTAACTGATTTCCAGCTAGGTTAGGTAGATGTCCCAAGATGCTTGGCTTACTTTACATATCCATTTTTAAACACATTCTTATTATTGGACGTATAAACTAGTAGTAGTTTTTCATTATTGTGAATTACATAGTAACAAAGGAAGTAGACTTGGCATCAATTCCCACCTCAGCCACATATTAGATATGTGACCTTGAACAAACTGCCCATCTTCTTTAAGACTCAGTTTTCTCATCTGTATTTTAGAGACAATAAAAGTACCCATGCCATAGTATTTTTAAGAGGATTATTAAGTGAGACACAGCATGTAAAGTGTATAGTTTTGGGAACATAGAAAGTGTTCAATAAATATAAGCTTTTATGATCATTACAGTACTCAGTGAACATTCTGAAATACATGATTTCTTTTTTTCCTCCTCTGGTACAATTAGGTCCTTTCTGAGATGGCATCTGTGATTTAGCTATTCAGAACTTAATGAAGTTGGTGACTCTGTGACAATGTGGAGAAATCATGTCAACAAATGTGGTTTGTACTGGGGCTGTCAATGCTGTAAAGGAAGTTTGGGAAAAAAGAATAAAGACACTCAATGAAGACCTGCAGCGAGAGAAGGAATTCCAACGGAAGTATGCCATAATATGTTTATTATTTTGTATTAGTAAAAATTATAACCTCATTATAGAAAAGAGCATTTATTAAATGCCTTATTATTGAATTTGATATTTTTACTTACTTAAAATTCAAAATATACCTAAAGGAAACATCTGACTCAATTAAGTTTGGCAGTGTGATGGGAGCCACAAAAAATACAAGTGTCTATATGTGAAAAATAACAGTTATCCTACGCCCTTATAGGACTCTGTTCAACATTCATCAAAGTTTGATTAGTACCATTTAGTCTAATTTTCAGTGATTGTTCAACATTGTGTCACCTGGGATCTAAAACAACATTTGGCAGAAGGTTCTGTAAATTCTCACCTATTTGAATAGCTGTGAGTTCGAGCTAGGGCCCCTGTGGATTATTATATTTAAAAAGTTTGGCTCTCATTTCCTCTGCCTTCTTGATATCTCCCTATTTGCCTAACAATGTCTCCAAAGCAAGAATAGCCCCCTTCCTCATCGATTCCACATTGCTCCATTCATTAGGTCTCTTTCTAAGCATTAAATGGTCTGTGTCAGCCAGCAATTAACAGAAATTTAACTAAAATTGGCTTAAGAGATAGGGAAGTCCTGAGGTAAGGCAATTCCAACACTTCAACGGCTTCGAAGACTCAGGGTGCTTTTTCGTTCTGTTTTGTTTTTGTTTGTTTCTTTTTAATCGTCTTCCGCTGCTAACCTCAGTGTGTCAGGTTAGTCCTCAGGTGAATTCCCTCAGTGCCACAGGATGACTGTTACATTTCCAGGCATCATGGCCAGGTATCATTATATTATTAGAAGAGTACAAACTATTTCTTTCCATTCTTAAGAGCGAGGAAACCTTTCTGGGATCCCCCAGCAAAGCTCTTGTTCACCTCTCACTGGCTGGAATCGGGTCATTTGTACACCCCTAATCCAGAGAATGAGATTGTATGATTACTTTAGACAAATTAAGATTTTCACCTGGGTTACCTGGAGAAAGTATAAACACTTGAGAGTAACTGGTATTTTCATAGCAAAGAAGGGAAAAGATTATACATAAGCAACTGTCTTTGTCTGCACAGGTAGATCTGGATGGGGAGAGGCCAGTCTTCCTAACCAAAGTTAGTAGAGATGATGGTGATGCTGACAATCGCAGGATAGCAGCCATTTAATTGATGTATACTTCCTGTTTAGGCACTCTGCTAAGTGTTTTATTTGTATGCTCTCATTTAATTCTCTTAACATGCTTAAATATAGTGTCGTGATGAAAGTTAGACTGCATTATGAGAGAAGGAAAACCAAAATAATAGTACCTTAAACAACATATGTTAAATTTTCTGGGTAAGCAATCTAGGGCTGGAATAACACTACACGGACTCAGACACTCAGGCTTCTACCTTGTTGCTCAACTGTGCATGGCTTCCATACCTAAAGTCACCTCAGGGCCCCAAATAGATATAGCAACTGCAGCCATTGTATTTGATTCCAGCTAGCAGGAAGTTGCACACGCTACTACTGCCAGCATCCATCGGCCAAAGCTTCACGTGACCTAGATCTAGATGCAAGGGGTATAGCTAAATGAATTCTATGCCTAGTTAAAGTTAGAGAATCTATTATTGAGGAAGAAGAGTAACAGATACTTGGAGATGATAAGCAGTCTCTGCCACACATTGGTGCTATTATTTTCTCCATTTTAAAGATGAAGAACCTGAGGGACAGGCCTAAGCAACTTGTCGAATATCATATTGCTTATAAATGTGGACCTGGTATTCACACCTAAGCAAATTGTCTCAGTCAGCATTACATTCTCTTCAGGTCTTACATTTCCCTCGATTGGCCATTTGTATATAAAGCTACTCTTATGAAACCTATTATGTTATACTACACCATTATGATAAATTTGGTTCTAGAATGCTCTTAATAAATCCTATCCATATTTTGACAGTGGTCAGAAATCATGACTTCGTTCTAAACTCCTGAATTTCACCTATGTGTCAAGTTAAGAATAATTTAATTTCAGCAGCTTTATGTTCTCTCTGTACAAGAGGAATGAGTGTGCATTATTTTCCTTTTTGCCTCTTCTTTTTTGGTTTGATGACTATATTGTGATTAGGAGGGAGAACTACCTGTTAGTAAAGTGTAAATGCCATGTTACATCAGTTTCTAGCTCTAGAATCTTTACATGGAATTTGCAAAATGTAGTCTCTCTAAGCACCCTTAATTTTAAAAGTTTCATTGCAAAATTATTTTATAGCCTTATGAAACTTGGTTTATGGTTGAAATTAAATCTAGGCCATTTCCAGAGTAAACTACATAGACTTAAAACCTACAGTATTACTGAAGAAATAATAATAAACAACCACAACTGATGTCAAATGGTAAGAATCTGACACGCTGTTTAGAGTAAGGCAAAGAATCTGCCAGTGGAAAACAAGGCTAATTGGAAAAAAATTATAGAATTTTAAAACTGACCAGAGGTAATTCAAAGAACAGAAATGTCCTGTCTTTTTGCTCTGCACTGAAGCAGAGCAGTGCTTCTCAAACTTGAATGTGTGTAGGAATCACTTAGTGATCTTGTTAAAATTTAGATTCTTGTTTAGGTGTAGAGTGGAGGCTGAGAGTTTGGATTTCTAACAAGCTTCCAGGGGACGGTGATGCTGCTAGTCTGCAAATCACATGCATAGCAAGAAAGTAAACAAAAGAAGCAACAGATTTGAAAGTAGTCCATGAGCAGGCATAGTGTAAAAACAGGATGAGTGTAATCTAATGCTTCTATAAGCAGTATAGAAATTAATACTAAAAATACTAGAGCTGGAAGTGACCTTAGGTATCACTTAACCCAAATCCCATATTTTATAGGCAAGGCCCACAGATCTGAGATGTCTTGTTCAAAGTTACTTAATTTGGTGGTATGTTCTGGACTTAGATCATAGAAATTCTGAGCCAGGAATAATTTAGGAATCATTATACAGATAGAAAGAGACTGTTTAATAATAGTCTCACTGTAAATCATTAGGACATTTTTTTGTATCCACAATAGCATTTGGCATATGATGAGTGCTTAATGAATTCTTTAGCTGAAGTTAAAGGTTAGGGAACAAGACCCCTAATCGTACTTGTCACTAAATCTTGCTTGAAATAAAAATATCTCTTAATGAATAAAAAGTAACTAATAATCATCATGCCTACTGTTTTAATAGTTCTATTTTCACAAAACGTGATGTAACTTAAGACATGGTATGATACATTTTGTTTCAGTTAACTGTACTTAACAGAAGGTTAGCTGTTCAGTCTAGAAGGCCACACAGGTAGACACTGCCACAGTGTATTTGTTAGCAGATTGGTTAAATTTCAGACAAGTGGCAGATGAAAATACACAGATGCTGTAGAAATATTTTGCAAACACAAACATATAGATAGCAAATATTACATTTTTAGAGATCTGGGTTTCTGTTCCTTAAAATAAAATCCTTGCTGAAGATCAGTTAAGATGTAAAACTTAATATATACTGACTTATATACTGACTCTCAGATGTGAAGAGATTTTTGGCAAATAAATATTCAAATTAATTAATTTATATTCTTTGATGACTGCTTGTAGTTCTTTAAGTATCTATCATTCTAATAGGCTAAAATTACAAACATTTCAATTCTAAACTTATTTTTTACTTTTCATACATGAAAAATTTCCTAGTACAGAAAGAAACTTTTGCAACCTTTTCCTAGTCAATATTTATAACTTGATATTATTCTATGTATGTTTGCAATGCACTAAAAAATCAATAAGGATGTGTCCAGAATGACAAAGATTTTGTACTTTTTTGTATCTGAAAAACAAAATCTGGATAAAACTGGAATGTCATAATATACAAATTTAACTCTGAAGTTCAACTGTATTGTTTGCAAGCTTATTTATTAAATATCTATGGATATGATATTTATTAGATATCTATGGGTTAGATATCTAATAAACGCAAGTCAAAATCACAATGAGTCACTACTTCATGCACCCACTAGGATGGCTATCATCAAAAAGATGGACAAGAACGAATGTTGGTGAGGATGTGGAGAAACCAGAGCCTCATGCACTGCTGGTGGGAAGGTAAAATGTTGGAGGCAATTTGGAAACAGTTTGGCAGCTCCTAAAAAAGTTAAACACACAGTTACCATATAATCTAGCAATTCTACTCCTAGGAATATACCCAAGAGAAATGAAAACATATGTCTATACAACAACTCATACACGAATGCTCATAGAAGTATTATTCATAAAAGTCCCAAAGTGAAATGTCCATGAATTGAAGAACAGATAAACAAAATACGGTATACCCATACAGTGGAATATTATTCTTCTACGAAAAGGAATAAAGTGCTGACACGTTAGAGCATAGATGAACTTTGAGTAACATTATCATCTGTGAAAAGAGCCAGACATAATCCCATTTATGTGAAGTGTCCAGAATAAGCAAATACACAGAGACAGGAAGTAGATTAGTGGTTGCCAGGGGCTGCGGCAGGGGCAGGGGAGGAATGGGGAGTGCCTACTAACCAGTATGGAGTTTCTTTTTTGAGTGATGAAAATGTTTTGGACTAGTGGTGATGGTTGCACAACTCTGTACTATATCCAAACCAATGAATTGTGTAGTATAAAAGGATTAATTTTATGATATGGGAATTATATCTCAATAAACCTGTTGTAAAAAAATTTATGGGGACCTAAGATACTTTTCAAAATGTAAAAATAGGGCAGGCATTTGTGGTACTAATCGTATTTATAATTCTTGCAAAATAAATCCTTGTCTGATTTCCAGATATTGTTGATCAAATGTTTATTTTGATGGGTCTTTTTTTTTTTTTAAATATAAAAGTGAATGCTACCTATGTCATTACCTGTGAGCTAAAATGATTTCCTGGTCTCTTAGGCTTGTGAGGCTCTGGGAAGAACGAGTAAGCTTAACCAAGCTAAAAGAAAAGGTCACCAGGGAAGACGGAAGAGTCATTTTGAAGATAGAAAAAGAGGAATGGAAGGTAAGCTTTAAAAAAGTATTATTTGATTTTCTACATTTTGCTTTATGCAGGAGAGTTGAGAGAATGACTCTGAGACTGTGTAAGACTGGAATAGTTAAATTCTAATTTTAATAACATATCAAACGAATTTGGAAAACATGAACAACTGAAAAGGAACATAATTTTTTTTTTTTGCAAAACTTCAATTTGCTTTAACTCTGCTTAAACTTAAATCATTTTTAATATTTCTATTAATCCTTTAAATAAGTAATTTCTCATTTTCCATAAAAAGCCTAATGAAAATCCTATAGCTTTTCAAAAGCAAATTCTCAGTTAAAACTTCACAAAACAGAAATGGATATTTTTTTCTTAGATTCACCACCTACCTGATTAGTATCCTCTCTCTCTCTCTCTCACACACACACACACATGCTCATGTGCATGCACACATAGACACATAGCTGTTTAATTACATTAGGTGTACTCTAATTTGTACAAGGGCCTCTAACCCTTGGGTCAGTGTTTCTTTTCATGCAAAGAGATACATTTATTAATTACGTTTATTGGGGTAACATTGGTTAATACAATTACATAATTTTCAGGTGTACATTATAATTTGACATCTATATATTCTATTGTGTCATTATCACCCAAAGTCCAGTTTCTTTCACCTACCATATATTTGATCCCCTTTACCCACTTCGCCCTCCCCCAAGTCCCCTATATTTGACCCTCTTTACCCTCTCTCTCCCCTCCTCCCCTACCCCCTACCCTCTGGTAACCACTAGGCCATTGTCCATGTCCCTGAGTCTCTGTTTGTCCTGTTCATTTGTTGCTTTTAGGTTTATATCCCACATATAAGTGATATCATGTGATTTTCTACTTTTTCAGTCTGGGTAATTTCACTTAGCATGATTATCTTAGGGTCCATCCACGTTGTCGCAAATGGCAGTATTTCATTTCTTCCTATGGCTGCGCGATATTCCGTTGTATAGATGTACCACAGCTTCTTTATCCTGTGATCTATCATAGGACATTTGGGTTGCTTCCCGGTCCTGGCCACTTTGCAT
>NW_006442103.1:4951164-4980190 GCF_000325575.1 Pteropus alecto | reverse complement strand
GGGGTATTTAGGTCCCCTACTACGATAGTGTTTTGGTCTGTTTCTCCCTTTAGTTCTGTTAGTAATTGCTTTACATATTTCAGGGCTCCCTGATTGGGAGCATAGATATTAATCAGTGTTATGTCTTCTTGGTGCATGATTCCCTTTATCATTATGAAGTATCCCTCATTAACTTTCTTTACCTTTTTTATTTTGAAGTCTATTTCGACTGATATTAGTACCACTACTCCACTTTTCTCTGACTGCCATTTGCTTGAAATATCGTTTTCTTTCCTTTCATTTTGAGCCTATATTTGTCTTTGGAGCTGAGATGCGTTTCCTGGATGCAGCATATGGTCAGGTTTTGTTTTTTGATCCATTCTGCAACTCTGTGCCTTTTTATTGGTGAGTTCAGTCCATTTACATTTAGGGTAATTATTGAAATATGAGGTCTTCTTATAGCCATTTTATCTTTTGCTTTCTGGTGGCTCAGTGTTTCCATTGCTTCCTTGTCCTTGTGTTTCTGTTTTCTTTATTGTGGGTTTTGCCTCTAATTCTTCTTGTTTTATGTTATATACTTCATTTCGGACTCTATGGTGTGTGGTTACCATTACAAATATGAAAAAGATAGTGTATATGTGTATATATACATGTATATATACAGTCATCCATTTTCTTCTGTGTGTGCCTTATCTCCTTTCCCCTTTGCAAATTTGGATCTCTGAATCCTATCCTTTTCAGTCATTGTTGTCTCAATTTGTTTCTATGTATGCTGAACGTTCATTACTATCTTGCTATAGCAATTCTCTTTTTATTATTTAAGCTTATAATGACCTGTTCTTAGTAAGGGGTGCACTCCTCTGCTTCTATTGCCTCATAGTCACTTTATTCCTAATCATGTATTTTTTCTGTTGTTATTATTTTGTTTTAGGTGAGCTGACCCCTTCAGAATTTCCTGTAGTGCAGGCCTCATAGTGGAGAATTCTCTCAATTTTTGTTTGTCTGAAAAGGTCTTAATTTCTCCTTCATATCTAAAGGAGAGCTTAGCTGGATACATTATTCTAGGCCGGTACTTCCTTTCACTTAATAGTTTAAATATTTGATTCCATTTCTTTCTGACTTGTAAAGTCTGTGCTGAGAAGTCCAATGATAATCTAATGGGTTTTCCTTTATAACTTACCGTTTTCTTCTCCCTGGCTGCCCTGAGAATTATATCTTTCTGACTTTTAATACAATGTGTCTTGGTGAAGGCCTTTTTGGGTTGAGATAATTGGGTGTTCTGTTGACTTCTTGAATTCCAAGTTCCAGCTCATTCCATAGATTTGGGAAATTCTTGTCCACTATTTGTCTGAAAATACTTTCTAGTCCCCACTCCTTTTCTTTGCCTTAATTCCCATTATTCTTATTTCCTCTCCTGATGGTATCAGCTAGTTCTTGTATTTCTCTTTCATACTTCAGTTTCTCTCTTCTTCCTTCTGATTTATTTCTAGATTTCTGTCTTCGATATCACTGATCCTTTCCTCCATCTGGTCGACTCTATTTCCTGAGCTTGCTATCATTCTTTATAAGGGCTAGTCTGGTTACTTTCTGGAAGTTTTTTTTTTGTTGTTTTTTGTTTTTGTTTTTTTTTATCTCCAGAAGTTCTATTCTGTTCTTTTTGAGGGTTTCAATCTCCTTGCTCTGCTCATCTAGTTTTTTTTTAGTTTCTGAAATTGTTGATATGACTCATTCTGGAACTCACTGAATTTTTTTCAGAAGTACCATCCTGAATTCTCTGTCACTTAAATCACATATTTCTATGTCTGTAAGCTCATTTTCTGGAGATTTTTCTCTTTCTTTCTGAGATGACTTGTCACATTGGTTGTTCATGGTGCTTAATGGACTACTTCTCGGCCTGGGCATTAATAGAAGTGTATTCTGTTGTTTTTCCAGAAAGAAGATTTATTATATAAAGGTGTCTCTTTAGCTTGCTGCAAAGAAGGCGCTTTTCTTTTTGTTTCAAGTATGTGGCATCTAAGCCTCTTGGATCCCTGCTTTATATAGAGCCTAACGTTTTTTATTTTCTTGTAGATTTAAATCATACTCGCTATTCTCAGTTTCAGTCCCTGTCAGTGTTAGTAACTGTTTTGGTAGCATTTGCTCAGATTCCTCTGGGGCTCCGTGGTGATCAGTCTAGGAGGGTATGTGGGTAGGGGCCCTCTAGGTTGGGATTTGGGGGCTGCAGCTCAGTCTCGGTTTTGCAACCAGGGCCGGTAAAAATCAATTGTTGGTTCTCTGCTGTCCTGTTCCACTTCTCTGCTTTCTGCCCTGATGACTGAACCCTGCTGCCAGCTGCATAGAAAAGTTCCGAGACTTCCAGACAGGGCTGATCAGGGAAGTCGCCACACCTTCACCCTCCCTCCTCCTACAGGGAGCTCCGGCGGCTGTGAGAGGCAGCTTCTTTATTTGTCCCAGTCCACCGCCCGACACCTGGGGCTCTGACCTGTGGTAGCTCTTATGCACAGATCCCACACTCAGACAATCTGGTGTGTAGTTTGGGTGTTTTTTGCTCAGTTTTAGATGTTCAGCTTATTGTTGTTTCAAGAGGAGTGATCTTAGGACGTTTCTCACTCCATCATGTTTTCCTAGAATCCGCAAAGAGATATATTTAGCTAGGAGGTTGACTCCTGTATTTCCTCTTTTGGCTATTTTAGGCTGAAAAGGAAAAGGCAGCAAGTTCAGAATAGTTGAAACTCTTAAATTTAAAAAAATCCTCTTAAAAAACTGTTATAAAATATTTCAAAATAGAAAGGGAAAAGATTGAATTATTGATTAAAATAATTTTTCGGTTTCTCTGTGATATCAATTAAGCATCATATTCTCATTTTTAATAGCATATGTACTCTAGGAATGTCTATTGCAACAGAATCTTTAGGGCACAGTTCTATGTGTGTGCACTATTGAGCAAAATATGTTATTTTTGTTCATTCTATTATGATTGGGGTTTGAAGGTTTAGCCAAAAAAAAAGGTCTTAAAACTTGGAAGTAACACAAAGCACTGGGTGGGAAATATAACCCATTAAGAAAGAAATATTACGAAGTTCTTTTATGAATCCAATAACACATCTATAATCATACTTTAGTGTGGCAGGATACTAAAGTACTTTAAGTAACATAGTGACTCTGTCATTCTTTTTATTTGAGTTTAGACCCTTCCTTCTTCTCTGCTGAAACTGAATCAGCTACAGGGATGGCAACTGCATAGAATTGGTTTGTTGAAAATTCCTGAATTCATTGGAAGATTCCAGAACCTCATTATATTAGATTTATCTCGGAACACAATTTCAGAGATACCTAGAGGAATAGGTAAGGAAGATTGCTTTTATTCCTGTGCTATTTTATCCACTTGCAGATGTGCTTGTCTCTAAGATTTTTGATACATGGAATAAAGATCTTACCTTTATATAGCCTTGAGTGTTGAGAAAATGTAAAAATATGTACATTGATGCTCCAGGGAGATCCCACCTTTCGGATTTACTGAGGTGATTCAAGATGAGATTTCAATGCAAGAAAAGTCTCTTTGGAAATATTGTGTAGATTCTAAAAACAACACTGCTGGTTTAGTTATTCTTCCTGTAAGAGAACAAGTTGAAGGCAAGAAAAAAAATTAGATTTCTTAAACGAGAAAAAAAAAAACCCTAAATGGAAAAGTGGTCAGCATATAGCATAGATATAACAGAATTTTAAAAATGTATTTTTGCCTATAGCACTGATAAACTTGCCCCTTATCTAAAGAAGGGGCTAGACACATACTGGGAAAAGTTGAGAACCTGAGAAGTATAAATTTGTTAATGTCAGACTGGCAAGTAAATTATGCTGTAATACTTCATAACTGGAAACATTACTTTCCATCCATCTGCTCTCTTTTTGTATTATTTTTTATAGGACTGCTTACTAGACTTCAGGAACTGATTCTTAGTTACAACAAAATCAAGACAGTCCCCAAGGAACTAAGTAACTGTGTCAGCTTGGAGAAACTAGAGCTTGCTGTTAACAGAGATATAAGTGATCTTCCACAAGAGGTCAGAAAAATATAAATGTCTATGATTAAATTTGTATCTACTAGTGGTTTACTTCTCGATTGTGTAATCATAAAAAATAACACTAATAAAGAAATGCTATATATTTTATTTTAGAAAATATTTAAGCAAAACGATTTCCTATTATTTTGAGTATAATGCATTGTCTTAACAAGGGAAGCATCTATATAGCATAAAAACTACTTCTACTATTGTCACGGTACTGACATCCTTTGTTGACTAGACTGTGATTTCCTTGAAGGCCAGAGTGAGTCTTACTTATTTCTATTCCAAGAATTGAAGGCACAGACTAGGTTGTAGTTGTTACTTAAATGCTTATTGGATGAATAAATAACAATAATTATTTTTTAATTAAGTTTATTGGGCGTGACATTGGTTAATACAATTATATAACTTTCAGGTGTACATTATAATTTGATATCTGTATATTCTATTGTGTGTTTACCACACAAAGTCCAGTTTCCTTCAGCTACCATAATTTGATCCCCTTTAGAATAAGTAATTATTATAAAGCACAGATAATGTGGTGATAGGAAAACCCTTTGGTTTACTAGCTGGTTTTTATAGAATGATCACTTTTTGAGATAGAGATTAAGTAATAAGACGTGCGTTCTTGTTTATAAAGTTTCCTTTTTAAGAAAAGTAGCTTCCTAGGCTCTATCAAGTAAAAGCAAGGCAACGGGCTTAGAAAACCTTCAAATTGATGTCTTGTTATTGGTAAAACCAAACTGATCATAAAGATATAGACATTTGTATTACTGCTTTTGTATTTGATCCTCTTAGAATCAGCAAAGGAAATTTTCATGGTGCTTTGCCTTGAAAACAATCACTTTGCAAGATAAAAGTTAAGAAAAATAATAAAAATCAAAATAAAATAAAAATACTATTACCTTCTCTCAATGTATATTGGTGAAAAATCACTTTATTTCCCAAACTAGTAAGCAAGTTGCCAATAATTGTTGCTCCTGCAAGTAAAATGTAGATTCCATATCTTTATCTCCTCTAATAATAGTTCAGTTTAATGAAATGTATATACTTGTTTATGATGAAAATAATAATTACAGGAACAATTTTTTTTTATACCTGCAACAAGGCCAATAAATATTTTATTTCTAATTTCTAATTCTTGTGATTTTGTTTCTAGGATTGGTTCTGTCACCAAAAAGCTTTGTTAATTTGGGCATGTCTATTAACATGTCTTTACCTTAATTTCTTCACTGAGAAATAGGTTTTACTGGAACAAATAGTGAACTGAGATATTGAGCCTGGGATTATTTACAAAAGTGGCCTCTAAGTAGCTGTGTGGCCTTGAATATACCGCTTTAATAACTAGATCTCAGTTTTTACATATGCAAAATTAAGACTGTTAGATTATAATAGTTTCAATATTTTTTCAATCTTCTAAAATCAAAGGGTTCCAGTACCACTGAGAATCAGCAATGCGAGCTTATCTCAGCCATTAAGTTGCACATACTGTATACACACAAACATTATGCTAATGTAAAAACAATTTTTTATTCTCTATTCTGAGCCATTTAAAAATTTTAAAGTCTGATGACAGATTTTGAATCAGTTTTATTCGTGGCTCGAGTTCTAAAGCTGGAGAAACATTACTTAGAAAACAATACCCTCCTGCTTTTTTACATTACACACAAAACACTATTTATGTATTTTTCTGTGGTGTTAAAGTTGTGGAATCTGATAGAGATAGAATATAGAATTAAATGGAGGTTTTTTTTTTTTTGTTTTTGTTTTTTAAATAAAAGTTAACTGAATTCTCACATCGTGAATCTTTCACTACTTGAATCTTATGTCCATGTATCATTGAGTGCACATCATAGCTTTATCTTTTCTAGTCACATGGCCTATCTAAGCCATTCGGTCCATAAAACAGAAATCAGGTACTCACCCATCTGGTAAAGCTGATGTCAGAATTATCCATTAATTTAAGGTACAATGGTGGATGTTTCATATACTCACAGCTTTCTCCAACTGGCAGTTGGGAAAAAAGATAATTACAGGGATATTTTAGAATGAATAAACTATAAGAATGAATGCATTTTAAAAATTGATATTGAAAGAAGCAAGTTAAAGATAAGTATGCTCTCATAACCCTTAAAAATTTAAAAACATAAAAAATACTAAATTGTTTATAAAAACATATATAATAATATGTATATAAATAGAAAGAAAACATATAATTATGTATGGTAATAAAAGCATTAAAAACATGCATGGGAAGGACAGAAACCAAATCCAGGATAGGAGTTTTCTCTGGAGAGGAAGAAGGGAGGAGTACGTAGAGGTATGGTCATGTAAAAAAATCCTTCTTAAACTGAGCACACTGGTGTTATGTTATTTGTAATAAATTTTTGATGTTTTCATTTAAAAACAGAATTACCAAACAGTAAATTTTATGACTGAGCTAATGTATGGAAAGCATCAGGCACAAAGAATGGGGTTCAATAAAGATAACTGTTATTTTAAAGTTTGGGTTTTCCCATGTAAGTCTCAATTACTAGATAAAAAGAAAGCAAAAACAAAATAAAACGAAACAAACACTGCCAGGCAGGTTCTATAAATCCTGTAACTTCGTTATTTGGGAAGATACATTCTCTTTGAATAGACAAAATTTCTAGGAGAGCTTTAACTGGAGGTTACTTAGGTTTATTTTTATTTCAAATATAAAAAATATAAAAATGTTGTGGACTACTATGACTAAATAAAGTCCAAGCATAATTGAACATTCCTTGATGTGAAATATTTCCTTTTACCAATGTGAGTGTTCCAGTATGTTACACTGCAGATCTTTACTTTGAAAACCTTGCTTTCCTTTTTAGCTCGGCAGTTTGATAAAGCTTACTCACCTTGATTTGAGTATGAACCACTTCACCACAATCCCTTCTGCTGTGTTGAACATGCCTGCCCTTGAGTGGCTTGACTTGGGAAGCAACAGACTAGAACAACTTCCTGATACCATAGAAAGGTAAAATAAATAACTTTTTATGCTACCAACAGATGTGCTGAAGCTATCTATGAGTAGTAAGAAATAACAAGGCAAAGGGGACCCTAAGCAGAATCAATCACAATAGATAAATTTAGTTCTAAATACGCTACTATTTAACAGAATGTTTGCATTTATTCTAAATAAGTAAAGAGTTACATGGAGAGAAAAACTGGCTATCTGATTTCAACAAATTGACAAGAACATGCCACAACAATCAGAACATTGCATAGTACATGCCAGACACTTCTGGGTGCTTTACAAACAGAGGAGGAAACACAGAGATGTTAACTAAATTGCTCAAGATCAGTTACTAAGTGTGCAAGCTAGGATTTCAACCTAGACAGCCTGGCTCCAGAGTCTTGGTTGTTAACAATTATGCAAACTTGTCTTGCCCTCAATAGGCATATTAATAATTTATGATTTTTAAAACTCTAATTTGGATTAGATAACATTTACAGCAGTTCTTCTTTAAGAAATTCTATGAGAATAGTGAAGAATTTTGGAATACAATGATTTTATTTGTACCTCCACAGGATGAGGGCTATACTGTAGAAATTAACTCCCCCATGCAGTTTCCCTAATAATCAAGTAATGTGAAGTCGGTTAATCCAATAAGTATACTGGTTAATGGAGATGTTAAAAAAGATGACATTTCTCTGATTTTTAAGTTAATAAGAACCAGGGTTTTCCTACTATGTGTGGTTAATTGCAGAAGCCTCTTTTAATTCTTCAGAATGCAAAATCTACATACATTATGGCTGCAACGAAATGAAATAACATGCTTGCCAGAAACTATCAGCAATATGAAAAATCTGGGTACTCTTGTTCTCTCTAACAATAAACTGCAAGATATTCCACTGTGCATGGAAGAGATGACCAATCTGAGGTAAAAAATTTTTCAACATAATTGACATGTTCTTTTCTTGCTGCAGAACAAAGTAACACTGAGAAATTACTCACTCTGAATAGATTTGAGTTCTTATTCATATGAATAAATGCACTTAAAAATCTTCCAACTTTAAAATTCTGCATTTATAAATAGAATTCCTATAATACTGGTCTAAATTATTTAAGAAAAGTCTATAAAACCCAAGCAGTGCTGGTATTTATTAGCTTCAAGGAACACCCTCTGTTGGTAATATTTTCATGAAAATCATCTCTGTAACTGCTAACAAAACTTATCTGTAATATAAAAACCCAAAACATAAAAATCGTGATTATTTGCCTTCTAAATAACTCAAATAGATATAGGCAATTATGTTATAAATATAACTTATTAAGTTGATTACTATCAAACTCCCTCAGTGTCTTCCTTCCAAAATCTAACTTCCTGACAGCGAAGATACCAAATCTCACAACTTCCATAACAATATCATTCATTCATTCACTTATTCAGCAACAATTAAGCCTTGTACCAGATGAAGATACAATGATAAAAAGACATGTCTAAAAATGCGTAAAAACTTTAAGTTCATTGCATTAATTGTACAGTCCTCGAACTTACAAGTTATGATTTTTTTGGCTTTCTGATGGTGCGGATGTGATACACATAATAAATTACAAGATATTCAACCCTTTCTAATAAAGTAGGCTTTGTGTTAGATGGCTTCGTCCAACTGTAGGCTAATTTAAGTGTTGTGAACATGTTTAAGGAATGCCAGGCTAAGCTATGATATTCAGGAGGTTAGGTTTATCAGGTGCATTTTTGACTTAATGATATTTTCAAGTTACGGTGGGTTTATCGGGACCCCATTGTTAAATCAAGGAGCATCTGTATATTTCAGATGCATTAGAATTGCTCTTGGAAGTTAAGCTGCACCAAAAATAAGTTGTTGAAAGCTAATCTTTTTCTTCTATGAAAGAAATTTCAAGATTCTTAGGATATATCACATCTCCCTAAGATCTTCACTTACAAGAAACCAGTTAAAAAAAGAGTAATTTAGTATATTATCATTTGGTATTTCTCCAGAAAAATAAACGTACACTTTTATGGCACCTATAAAAATACTGTTTTTTGGTGAACTGCTAGGTTTGTCAACTTCAGAGACAACCCACTGAAATTGGAAGTAACACTTTCTCCCAGTGAAGGCATAGAGGAAGAGGAAGAGGAATTATTTGGTCTTCAGTTCATGCACACATACATACAGGAGTCACGGAGTAGAGCAGGTATGAGATTTGTATATTATCCAGGTTAAATATTCTTTTTGGTAGGGGAATATTTATACAGATTAATTCCTTTATAGATTTCTCATTCTATCTTACCTTTTTGGTCAAATTCTGGTCTCCTGGTCAATATCATGGGAGGAAGAAAAGTGAAATTCAAATTGGTTCGCAATTTTGATAAAGGCTTAGAGAAAAAGGCTGGATAGATATTGAAAGTCTTTCAAGTGGAGTGAGGAAATGAATTTCTTTGGTCAAGCATTTCAAACACAACCAAATGAAGATATAATTCTTAAAACTTCCCTACCTCGTTCTAGCACTTTGTTATGTATGTCAGTTTATTCTCAGGAATGTTACCTTCGCTGCCATTTCTTCTTTTTCTACAATCCATAAATAGCAAAAAACATTTTGCCTAGGAATGAAAAATATTAAGAGAACATGGATTTTAACCAATAGTTAAAATATAGATTTCCATCACTTAGCCTCTGATAATTTAGAATTAGACCACTTTATTTTTCAAACTGAGGAAGGAAAGCCTTAAACTTAAACCAAGATTAGGGGAAGAAGACAAGGAATACAACTCTTTATTAAAAAAAAAAAAAAATGAAATAGTATACTATTAGAAATGATGATTTTATAATTCACTAAAACATCAAGAATTTTTGAGTTAAAAGCTAGATTTTAGTTAAATCTTAAAATATTTGTTTCAAAGAATGAGTGTAATCTGAGCAAACTATTCCAGAGTGTTTCAGCTATAGAAAATAGTTTTTTTCAACACCGAAAGAAAGATGTTCAGAAAATGATTCAGTCTGTTGTAGCAAGGTCATAAAAGCAATGACATGGAGGATGGATTAGAGGAAGACAAGAGTTGTAATAGTTTGGGGCCTAGTTTTGGAAAGTGGAGGACAAATATATGAAAAACAAGTAGATGACAGAATTGATAATTGCATGAAGATGAGAATGTTTTTGGTTCAAGCAGCTGGATGGATGGTGATGCTGAGATGGGGAAATGAAGTATAGAAGCTCGTTTGGTGGGCAGGATAAGGTAGTAGAGTGTAAGTTGAGCTTCAGTTTTAACATAGTAAATTTGATGTACCTGCAGGCATACAGAAGAAGTTGGGTAGATAAATTTAAAGCTCAAGGGGGTTGCTCAACCTGCAAATTCTATAGGTCAAGGGAGGGCTATGTATATATCCCACATATCACTTTCTTGGGATATGTTAATGGAAGTAAAGAAGGTTGGGGAAAACAATAATCTTGACCTATGGCTGGCATATTGATGGACAAGCTTTACTTTCCATAAAGGACTTGGTACCACTGTCAGAAACATATTAAGTTAAATGGGCCACAAGACTGTTTCACTATAATTCTCGTGTGTGTGTGTGTGTGTGTGTGTGTATGTTTGATGAAACATAACTGAGATTATTTTTTATAATGTAGAATATCTTTTATTTCTGGGCACAAATTATTGAATAATACAAAACAGACTGTATAATGCAAATTGGCATTGTCTGACCCAGTAAATCATGTTAATCACTGAATAATGTATTATCTTCATTTATGTTTTCTTGATTGGGGGATGTAACTAACTTAAAATATAATCAAACTACCTTACTTGAATAATATTTGACATAAAACATAACAAGAGTAAAAAGGTTACAACTTAAACAGAGATAATAAAACCAAGTCTGCTTATTGTTTATTAAAAACAGATTCATGAATTAGTACTATTAATAATAGTTGGCATTTATTGAGGACTCACTCTGTGCTAGGAACTGTTCTAAGACTTTTACATTTGTTATCTCTTTAATGTTTACAACAACCTTGTGAGGTATTATTATTATCATCGTCCTCATTTTAAGATGAGGAAATTGAGGCACAAAGAAAGATTAAGTATGCCCAAGGTCATACAGCTGAGAGGTGGCAGAGTTGGGATTTGAACCTAGGCGGTCTCACAAAACTTATGAGATTAAACTAAAATAGAAAGGTCAGTAATTAAAAATAGGCTAGGCTTCTAATTCATAATTCATATAGTCATTGATCTACAAGATATTATTTTGGCAAATGTACCAGTGAGGTTAACACAATTTTTATAAAAGCAGAATAAATCAAGGATAAGATGTGGAAAAGAATAACAGTCCTACTGCCATGTTTGGTTTAACATTTGCTTGTGCATAGAAATGAGTTAAATGAGGCATAAATGTAAGAAGGATTTTGGTTTCACTATCTAGTTTCCACTTTATTCCAAATTATTTTCCCAGAAAGGAGAGAATATATTTATATTCGTACTTACACATGTAAAAATGTTCTGTTAAAAGATATGAGATACCTAATTAACTTCAAAAGTTATTTGTACATTTTAATTTAATTTGTGAATTAGGCTTTTAAGCATCTTTTTGGAAGTTTTAACTAGATAATTATCTGCTAAAATGAAATAGTTTTCTTTTCCTGGAAAACATCTCTTTAGTTTTGGTGTCTGTCATGGAAAATTCTGATAATATATAGATACAGGTATGATTCTGAAAATCTGAAGGTGAATTCATTAATTGTGAACATCTCTGCATTTGCATGAAAAAAATCGTAATCGATTATCCTTTCCAGATCTGCATGGAAAAAAAATCCACACATAAGCCAAATTCTCAAATTAGCCCTTGTTAGAAACTGATAATTGATCATTACATCTTGAACTTGAGAAATAAAAAGTATTAAGTAAAGCCAAAGGAAAATAAATTTCTAAAATTAATGCAAGTAGAAAGTTAATGTGCTAGTTATATGGTGACATGTTATGTGTGTTTCAGATAATCAAGTCAACTGTTCCACTACTTCGCCAATCTCTATAAACACTGATGGATAATATAACTCCAGATGCCCTGCTGAAGATTACTTTGGAATTTGGTGAATTCTCTAATGTTTGGACTTCTCAAGTAAAAAACAAAGCTATTACCAAAGTTCAATGAAGCCCCAACATTTTTTAAAGTTCATATTATCTGCTATTAAATTCTATTTTCATGAATATAAAAATACAATTTAAAAATTATTTTTTTGGTGGAAGACAGATGATGTTCAAAATTTCTTTTCCATTAAGTAGTTGTTTCTGGTGATGAAGAATGATTTGGTAAAGCAGTTAACAAGACATTTTCTAAAGACACCAGAGGATCTGTATAGTACTGCAGAGCAGGACTGAATCTCTTCTGCTGTAAATACTCAATTCGGCCTTGGTCAATCAGCAATTTACAAAGATGCCCTATTTTCTTCTTTTCTTCAACAGTCAGAAACCTAAATTGAATAAACACACATAAAACATTGTTAAAAGTTTGTAAAAGTTTATAAAAAATTATTTTAGTCTCTTCTATTTGTTAATAGAAGGGACTAAGCTGCTAGATAACCCACAATACACTACATGCTATGTCCCATGCTTCTAAGATACACAATAAGATAGTTAAACACATTTTCATGAATATGTTTTTGGGAATATTCATCAAAAAGAAAGTACAGCAATAGTAAAATATTTCTGCTGCAGCGATGTGCATTTCAAAGTAGTCACTTACCCAGGCAGACTCTCAACGCTGTCATCTGTAATTCTGTATCCCCCATCATCATGCTCTTCGCCATCATCATTCTGATGATCTTTTCTCTTTGTGGTAATATTTGAGGCGTCCAAAGATGTTTTCCGCATACCACAAGTCGCCCAACTACTCATTCGCTGGAAATAGTGGAATTCCACAGCTCCAAGGCCTAAAGCCTTAAAATATTCTTTGCCCACATAATGTCTCCAATCACACCTGTGGTGACAACAGAGTGCAATAACAATGCCAGCCACAGGGGTCCACTTCTCTGGGACACTTTTTTCATTTCCTTCTTTGGCCAAAGTGTTAATTTCTTTTTCTGTTTTATCATTCTTTATGCGTTTGGCTAAAGGTTCTTCATTCCTTTCCTCACAACTGGCAGCATAGGTTTCAACCAAACATCGTAATGCAAGATCTGCAAACACAATTATGTGGCCCCCCAAACCACATTATCTTTAAAAATAAATATTTTTTTGCATTTATTAAGCAGTATGGTTTTAAAAACCCCAAACCCAAAACAACAAAAACCTACTTAGCTTTCTACCTGTAATAATTCTTTTGTGAATTATCAATTTGTTCATATCTGCTCTTTTCTCATTATCATCTTTCTCTAATGATTTTTTCTCCATAAAGTCTACTTCCCAATAAAACTATCTGAAGCTTAAGAGCAACAGTTTGCAGAAAATTTTGGTCCAACTACTTGAATTGACTCTTATTTCTCCTATCCTGGCTGAGGAAATGATTTGTACAGAAAAAAATTTATTTACCAACACTTATATTCCAGGACAGCTTTGATCTTAAGAAAACCAAAGAAAGAAATAAAGAGGAAAGGCATCCGCTAAGCATCTGCTTAAGTTAGTGTTAGGTGTCAGTCCTGAAAGGTAAGATGTACACAGAAAATAGTGACGAGCTGAAGAGTTAACAAGAGAAATCAGACTGCGGAAATGAATGAATAATCTCGGCCACCTGTATTATACTCACTGTATTATACATTCATTCAGCAGTTACTAAATGTCTTTCATGTGCAAGACTTTGTAGATATAACGATTATATTGATATAAGCTTAGAGGTGAAGGTACTCCATATGAAAATGAAAATTTTATAGTACATTTAAAAACTCAGCAAATAGATTTTTGATAATTACAACTATTTCTCTCTGAAGACTGCTATATTGTTGACAATACTGATAAGACTCCAAATATATGCTGTAAAACCCACATTTTTCTGTTCGATTAGATTGGCATGCTGTGCCTGTTCAATCAAAAACATATATTTAAAATTTTTACTACCCTAAGTATCACAAGTTACTATTAAATAATCTGATATTTCACTAGTAAATTTAATTCAATATATGAATTTAAATCAACAAATCTTACTAGGAACTTATTCGGAGAAAGCGATAGTTAATCTATTATTTTATAAACTTATTTTGTGACAAAATATATTCAGTCAATGTTTTATTTACATTAGATTGATTTTCAGAAATATAAATAACCAGAAAAATTATTAAAAGAATGAAGTTCTTTTAGAACCAGAAGGAGCTTTAGCAATCTATCTTAACCTTTCCCTTACAGAGAACTTAAGAAACAAAGCCACATACCTAGATAGACAAGGAAACATAGCAAATTGGTGGCCAAGATTAATCATTCAAACATTTACTGAGTTCTTATATATGTCAATCATTATGTTAGCACATTTCCTATGCTCAAAAAATTCACAGCATAGTGGTTGAATTAGATATACAATTAAAATATAATAAAGTAAAGATTTGCAGAGAATATCATGAAACACATGAAGGAAGAGTATCTTACTTAAGGAAGTTCCCTGCAAGTGGTGACAACAGAGCCGAAGGGTAAGGACAAACTGACCAGTTTTTTGTTGGGTGGGTGGGTACAATATAGTATATGGGAAAGCATTCAGGGTTTGAATTTGCTGACTAGTAAATCCGGAGGCAGAGAGTGGCGGAGAGAGAAAGGTAGAGGCTAGAATGAGACTAAGACATCATGTTAAAGAGCTTGGACTTCATTCATGCTGTCAGTGATTGGGAGCTGCTGAAGAGTTCTAAGAAGGGGAAAGGCAGATTAGGTGTATAGCAGACAGGTCTGAATATTAGTATTAAAGGACAGGTAGTGGAAGGAGCCCATGAAAGACACAGAGAAAGAATGGCAGAGATGGAGGGGGTAGAACGAAGAAAGAGTCACAAAGGAGAAGGAAACAGAACCTTGAGAAGGGTTAGCAACTGCAGTAGAGATTTTTTCAGTAAGATAATGATAAAGTGATGAAGGCGAAATTCAAATACAGTGAATCAAGGGGGGGAATAATGAGTGGAACACAAGAAACAGCCAATATGGATTATACTTCCAAGAAACTTGGGTTAGATACACAGGAGTAAAAGAGTTTGCCTTTTTTCCTCCCCAGGACAGAACTGGCTTACTTAAGAAGGCTTTTATGAGGGTTAAATGAAATAAATAACTAAAAGTCATCTAAAAACTATGAAGGATAACACAAATATATAATTCTCAAAGCCATTTCCAGCCAATTTGAATAATGTCTTATGGAAGCTCCAAGTTCCCCATGTAGGTAGATAATAAAACTAGCAGGAGCCAGGAAGATGTAACAACAGTTAACATTTATTGAGCACCAATATGTACCAGACACTTTACATGTACTTTGGTAAATTATATATTATTATCATCCCCATTTGACAGTTGAGACAACCCAAGTTCAGAAAGGTTAAAGTAAGTTGCCCAGGTCACACAGCAGAGTTGAACCCCAGATTCTCTGATTTCAAAGCTCATGCTCTTTCCACCGTACCATGCTAAATCTGGTGGATCAAAGTGCTAAAACAAGATATCTTAGATTTTTTAACTAGTATTATTTTTCCCTTTCCCTTAGAATCTTGACACACGATCACCTTCCAGTGGGAGAAGTTTCAGAGTCCCTGCCAAGTAACTCCTCTAAAAAAATCAGTGGCTTCTGGGGTGAAATCATACAGTTTCCATAAATGATTCATTTCCTTTTTGGTTGAAATATAATCCAAAGAACCTGAAGGTCCAGTATGACAGAGCATTTACACACAAAACCCTTGATTCGTCCTACAAAATGGCCAAATGAGCAGATCAATAGGAAAGCTGCTGTGATATAACACTGGGTCAGTGCTCCTACGAAGATTGAGTAGTGAACATAGTGATGTATACTGTTTGAAAGAGATTATGTAAATGGTCTAGGCCATGTTCAGCTAAGACTTCATGTATTAATTTAGACATTATTAGTAAATTTACTTACCTGTCGCCACACCACACAGATGCTTTCCAATTCCTACCACAGGCAGTTTTTCTTTGCTTAGTACAGGAATCTTGTCTGAAATAAAAGGAAAAGAGAACTAAGTTCCCATGTGAGATAAGGCCTTAATGTGGCCTCCCGAAACAGAGAACTAATTAGAATCTTTGAATTTTAGGATGGAAGAAACTAAACAATTCTTACTTTGTAGCTTAGGAATAAGAGGCTCAAAGACGCAGTGGCTTGATAAGTAATACAGATGGCTACTGACAGAGTCAGAATTAGAGTTGAAGTTTCTTGACCCTTAGGGCAATGCTATCTCTTCTACACTGGCTCAGGACTTTCCTCTGTCAAAACCTTATTTTGCTAAATGTTATTAACCCATTGATAAAAGGACTGAAAACTTTCTTCACTAGAAGATTTATTTTGCATAAATAATAGATGTGATAATATATAAATAATATAACCAACATAATATATTTAAAATATATTATAAAATGCTATGTTCATTATTCTAATCAAACTATAGAGCTCTTAATATAACTTTATGATCACAAATAAGATATCTTAGCTTTTCGCACTGTGAATAAAAGTAAGTATTCATAAGTGCTACAAAAGTAAAAGAAAACCATCTATAACGTAGTAAAATGTACTACATCACAGTTATAGCTTCCATTTTTTCCCCTTCTTCATGTTCCTTCCTGTGAAATTCTGAAATAAAAACCATGCTTCCCCTTTAAAAAGCCAGCTACAGCACCTAGCACAGTGAATTGTCCAATGGAGGCACTTAGTAAGTATTTCCACTTTTCTGTTGCCTGCATTCAGAAGGGATTCCATGATGGCAGAAATTGGTAACAAGTGGAATAGTTGGCCCATGCCAGGGAATACAGAGGTTTGAATTAGGTGTTTCAGGAAACTGATCATCAATTAGGGTGAGTAGAAAGGATGTCTGAGAAAGCTCTTCTGCTTTTATGCTTGAAAATTGCCTCATTCCCTTTCTCCCCCATTTCTCTGGGCTTAGGAAACAGAGCAGATGAACTTCTGGGAAAAGATGGCAGATCAAATACAAGCATCTAGTTTGCTACCTCCTAAAACTCTATCGAAATAAAAATAAAGGGATTTTTTTAAAGGCATAAACTCACAAATTCTGAAAGAAAAGGAGACAGAATGTATAAGATAATATGTGGAAAAAGAAGTTCCAACCTCTGAGAATGAAGGGAATCCCCAGGGTGAGACTAAAGAGGGTTTTAAGTTTGACAACTGTGCCCCAAGAACAGAGAGCACCCAGTTTGGATTGGAACAGGTCTGAAGGATCCAGGAGAGACTTTTTCAGGAAAATGGAAACTGAGAGAACACTTGATGTATGTATTATGCCAAATACATTTTTAAAAGACTAAGTAAACAAAATTATAAATTAATTATTAACTCTACAAACAATAAAAATAGTACAGAAAAAAGGTAACTTAATTTACTACATGGCTCAGCTGTGAAAAAGCACTTAAGCATTTAATGCATATCAGGAAGATGAGGAATGGGAAGTGTACACATTTGAGGTGGAGCAAGGGAAGAAAATCCTATCTCCCATAGGGAAAAATCAATAGACAATGTTTGAAAAAACAAGAAGCAAAATATATAAGCCTGTAGTTAGAGACTACGTAAGTACAAAAATTCACCTACAAGAGGTGTATGTGGTTGTCTCTGAAGAGAGAAATGGCAAGGAAGGAACAAGCTGCTGCTGTTTTTATAACAACTTGTAGAACTATCTGACTCTTAACCACACATATGCAACTTTAATAAAAGCCCCTCACCCCCGCCCCCGAAAAAAGAACAAAAAACAGAAAGAAAAAAGGAGAAAATGTTCACAGTAAACTCGTTCAATATTTCCTATTCTTTCTCTTCCCCTAAAATGATTAATAGTAAATTCCAACCCTGCAGAAAGGAAGAGAAGTCCTCTAAGTAAATGCCACCTCGTACTCATTTCGAAAACTACCTTTAATCACTCTGTATGTCATTAAATGTCTTTTATTTTAAACATCAAAAAAAAAAAAAAACCAACACTCTGAAGTACAGAAATCAGGAGATTACAATCAAAACTTTGATTTGTGGCTCTCATCTTGGGTAGGTCACTGCTTAGCACACGAGAGAGAGATTTTCCAAAATTAACGCAAATTCTAAGGTCAGTATTAAACTAGACTATAAATATTTGCCCAATTATTAATCTCTCTTCATTAATCTCTATTCGTTTCTCTTATTTTATTTTAAAAATATGGGATGGGGGCACATGGTAGGCATAGAAGAGTCATAGGAACTATTTAAGAAATATGGTAGGCCATTTTTCATTTAATAAGAATTCAATTCATGGCATAAAAATTTGTTTAGGGTTTACAACTTCAGAAAAGTAATATATTTAGTTGAATAATTTTAAATAGTCATTTATATATAAATACTAGGTTGCTTTATGAGCCTGCATTAAAATTAGTGGATGAAAGAGATTGCTGGGATATTTTTGTATTATTTTCATTTTAAATAATATGAAAAACTATAAAAAGATATAGAAAGGACACTACAGAGTACGATTAAAGGTGTGTGTGTGTACGAGTCCCATAGCGATGTTAGTATTTTGTCTTGTACAATTTAAATTTCTACGAAGCATAGTTTACACCTTAGCTAAACAGAGAATTATCACATTTCTTTAATGTTTTGAGTAAAGTTATGTTAACTATAGGCAAAGGTTAGTGTATGGTATGAAAAGACTCAGTAATTCATTTAAACACGACAATGAGGCAACACGAGGACATGCTATCAAAAATTTTAAACTATTCCCTAGTACGACACTTCATTTCTAATTGATACTGAAAGACAACTTCGTAAAGTTTCAACCTTAATTGAATTTACATCTAAATATACAGCTAACTTCTCAAACCCTATCTATCAAACGCTAATTCACTTTTCAATATACACACATAATATATAACATTCTATATTAGCAATACATTGATTTACTTTGTTTTCCCTGAAGCATTGTTCTGTATGACTGAATTTCTAAACAACCCTCAGAGTTTGAAACTTCTATGATTTATGGTACAGCAACTGAAAGTTATGCAACTTACTCAAACACAGGTGCTGAATATCAATTTGAAGTCTTTCAAACACTGAATTTTTCTTTCTGTGTTTGCCATCTACCTGCATAAACAGAATATTATTATAACAATGGCTTTTTATGTTAAAAAAAAGTTTTATGAAAAACTTCTATTTGTTTTCAAAATTCAGAATGTTTCCATTTTACTTTTTAATGTTTAAAAAGAGGATCATTCATAAAAAAATTTAAGATTGTCTATTTGATAAAAACTCCAAGTAATAGTATCACACATTTTTATAAGGCTTGAAAATTTTATAAATTACTATGTATACATTATTTCCTTTAACTCTAAACATTCCCAATTCACTGATGAAGGAACTAAGGTTCACTACTTGCCTGCTCCTTTATCTCTGTCAGCCCCCTAACATACCATTTTTGGCTCGCTCTTCATATTCTCTCCGAAAAATCACAGCCATTCTAATCTATATCCACATGCCTATGATTAACAAATCTACACTGTGGCCCAGACCTCTCTGATGAGCATCAGACACATATTCAATTGTGAACTAGAAAGCTCAACCTCAACAGCAGACTCATTCAGAACCGAACTCATTCTTTCTCCCTCCAAATCTATTTTCCCTCTTCCTATATTCCCTTTCGGGTGACATATGTCACCCGAAATAACTCCTTCTCTCTCATACTTTATAAATCATAAATGACCAAATCTTGCAGCTTCCAACATCTTAGCATTTCTCACATTCTCCCCCTCCTCTCCATCCCACTGGCACACTTTAGCTCTGATCTATTTCTTACTTGGATAATTAGATAATAATAATCTTATAATTAATCTTCCTACTTCAAGTTTTAGGCTCTTTAATATAGCTTTAATAGTACTGCTAGCATGAACTTTTAAAAACTCTTTTTATTTACTTCACCAATTCATAAATTCTTTTAGTCTCTTCTCAACTGTCACTTCCTCTAGGAAACCTTCCGTGACCCACATTAGATCGAGGCTGGTATCCCATTTTCATGCTCCTAAAGCATCTGGTACTTACCATTATTATAAGCCACTTAGTGTACTGCCTTAAAATAGTTAGAATGCTGCCCCGCTAGAGTAAGCTTCTTGAAGATAGGAACTAAATCTTGTGCCCATTATATCCTCACAACATAGCAGGATAAAGTCATACTCCTTCCACAGCACAAATGAGACCTTCCATAATGTAGCCCTCCTTTCCTCTCATCATTGCTGAACTCTGCTTCGCACCACGTCCTCCCATCACGCAGCAATGTTTCCATGTCTCTTTGCTGTTTCCGGCATTTGGTTACACTATCCTTGCATCCTAGCATGCTTCTCAAACCCTCTATCTAGCAAACGCTAACTCACCTTTCAATATATAGCTAAAGCATCACTTTTTCTGTGCAGTCAATCACCATCCTTTCCCTGCAGTGAAACTTGTCTCTTTGAACCAACACTAAACTCTGCAGACGTTTTTCATAGTGCAACACTTCCTATAATCTTTTATTGATTTGTCTGTCTCCTCTTTCTATATATAAGTAATAGAAGACAGGGACTTTGTCTTATTTGACTTTACCTACCCAATGTCTATCATGGTGCCTGGCAGTATAATCAAGAAATGTTTACTGAATGAAGAGTTAGTAAGTGGCAGAGGTAGGATTAGGACCCAAGACTTTTAATTCCTAGCTTGAGCTTGGCTCTTTCCACATATTTTCTTGTCTCTGCGAATAATTTTAAGAACTCAGATCAAGGGACTGTCAAAAGTTGGATTAAAAACTACCTTCAGTTTAAGCCAATGTAATTAGAATAAAAAACTATAATCAAATAAACAAAAAATTCATTTTCTTTAACAGACATGTTTCTGAGTATCATTTTCTTTTCTTTCTTTTTTTTTTTTTAACAAGAAAAGTGCAAACAAAGTTTGATTACCAATATACTGGTTTCACTTACCTTGAATCTTGTGGTCACCTTTTCTACTAGGATGAAGTGAACTTTTTCAGCATCTTTTAAGGCAATATCAACCCAATGAGATAATTTTCCCTTTCCTGCTCCAAACTCAACAAAGCATCTTCTTGGACCAAGTAACTTTAATTTTTCAATGTTACCTAAAATAGAAGCCTGCAAACTTCACGAGATTATTTTATAAACGAGAGCAAACACATTTGGCTCAAATGGGAAAATAGCAAGGTAATTTCTATATAAGGCAGCATGTTCACATTGATAATTTGTTTGGCTTTAAATTTTTTCTCTTGCTTTAATATACCTAACACACAGTACTCAGAACCATATCTATGGCAAAATTTTTTTATATGTTTATGCACATTTTTTGAAATGGAAAGATTCTGTACCCTGAAAAGTAAACTAAACAAAATCTCATTAGTAACTATATTTATAAAGAATAGAACCTTAGCTTTTCACAAATGAACAACAAAAAAAAAACATTTTTAGCAGTGTTACTATGGCCTAAACGTACCTGCTGTTTCAGGTGTTTGGTTGCAGAATCACCATTTTTAGGGTCATTAAGGGCGTCGTGCAATGCTGGATGGGACATAATTTGATCTTTAAGTGTAGAGCTCAGACCTGTGCCAAACATAAACACAACAGATTAAGCAACCAAACAAGAAACCGCAGGGCTCTGAACAATGGCAGCAAACATCTTTTAAACCACACTGGTATCAATTCATATATCGCCTCATTGTTCTTAAAAACTTGAACTTGCAACTCCAGGTAGACTTACCTTCGCTTGCTTTTCTCAATTTCTTGATTAAATTTTCCAACTGCTCTTCAGAGAGAGAAGAAATTGGAACCTATATACAAAGATGGGACATGAGCTGGTCTGGGAACTAACCATCACTAAGAATATCAATTCTACATAAAAATGAATTCTAAATTCAACACAATTAATTTATTCCAAACAAAAATTGGAACACAGCTTATTCACAATATGGAGATAACTTATAAATACTTTTTAAAATATTAAGTCAAGTACTTACTAATTGTTCAGGTACTTCTGTTTCATCTGTTAAGCCTGCATTAATATCTTGAATAAAGAAGTCCTTAATAAAAACAAAAACATAAAAAATTTATTAATGTGAAAAACTTACAAAAATTATGCTGAAAACTGATCCTTCTCTTCTTGCCCTACTCTATGCCTACCATCCTCCCTTCGGCCCATTCATTTACTCATTAATTATTGTGGTCCTTCATTTGCTTTAGGTGGTGAGAATTCACCACAGCAGAGAATATGACAGACAAATATCTCTGTGTTTGTGGATCTTATATCTTAGTAAGGTAGTTACATGAATAAACATTTGTAGCTGAAGAAATTCTTTAGTAATTTTTATTATAGTTTTTACCTTTCTACGGCATAGATTGAGGACTGTACCAGTTTTGTTTATGGTATTAAAGCAAAAACAACAAAGTATCAACTACACATGGCTGTTTCTCAGACAGGCAGCATGGCCAAAACCAGAGATAAGGTATAGATATTATAATGGTTTAGGTCTAATATCTTCTATTTAAAATACTAATTAAAATGGAAAACAGAAATGTCCTATGATACCATATTGTTTAAATTAAGTGAGACTCTTCTAGTCCATCTTCGGACAGATAGATTCCAGCTAAGGAACTAGGTCAGCAGTTTTCTATACCTGCCCTGGCCAATGTGGTAGCCACTAGCCTAGAAATATGGCTGGTGTGACTGAGAAAATTAAAACTGTAGTTTTAATTTTATTTAATTTTAATTAACTCAAATTTAAATAGTGACACCTGCTAGTGGCTACCATGTTGGACCATGTAGATATAGATGAATGAAATAGTACTATTTCTAAAAATCTTGTTTTAAAAGTAAAAGCAACTTGTGGGACATTATGCATTGTAAATAGTTTTTGTTACACACGTGGCAGAAAGCTGACATGCTGATTGTGTGTTGCTACCTTTACCTACATGGATAACAATAGAAATCAGTGATTAAATGGAACAAGTGAAAACAGCAGGTATTACAATGTTTTGTGGGATGACTGGCAAAACTATAATGGAAAATTAGCTATAAATACTATAATTGGATATGTTCTTAGTTTAAAATGGTTGCAAAGGGTGCTCCAGGTAACTTCTGTCATGGACTAGATTTTTAAATGTGAAAACTATGTTGGAGAAACATCACCAATTTATCGTCATTTGGTGTATACAATTTTTAAAAAGCTGAACAGTCTTGCAAAGTAAAGTGGAATAGTGGTAAGACTTTACCTGGGTTCCTAGTTTCACACATACACAGGGTAGTAGGTTACTACCATCCTGCATTTCTTTCCTCCAAGTCTTCGCCCTACTGCTTTTCTTCCTTTCCTTTCCACTGTGTCCCTGCATGCAAAGGAATCTGAGCAGGGATATTCCACTTTTAATAAATTCACCTCCTCTCAAAAATTTTCCCTGAACACATATTCTACTTGTGTGCCTTAACTAAAACCTTGGACAGGAAGATAACCTCCACACATACTTGAAAGTACAGGTAACATTCTTTTTACTACGGGGTAACTGGGGTGCTCATCTTTTTTCTGCTACCCATCTTAATGTAAAAATACTTTCTTTTAAGTTTATGCCATCTCACCTAGTGGTTCTCAATTGGGAAGCATTTGGAAATGTATGGGGGATATTTTGTTGTCAAAATGACTGAGAGGTGCTACTGGGAGACAATTCTTCACAGGCCTCTCCATTATCTGAAAGTTTTACAAGCAGAGGCATTGACTACCTTTGTTCCAGACTATCGTTGCTAGGACATCTGTATACCAAGCAATCTTGGAAGACAGTAACAGTGTCTCCTTCTAGAGCAGATGGCAGGCCTGCTTACTGTACAGTATAATAAAGAAATGTCTACTTCTGGATCCAAGGTCAGGCAGGTCTCCTTACTGCCCATTTTAAGAGATCTGCATTTCCTAACCTCGGGGTTCTTTAGCTATGGCACAAGTTATGTACCAAAACGTACAGCATCCACATAGGCCCCTCTGTGTTAACTTTGAGGGCCTTAGGGAACAAGGGGAATTGATGCAGACAAGAACCTCATGTTGCTTGCTGTGCAATGAGTAATAAAGTCCTTTGCTTTTGACCCAGGAGTCTCATATCTTCTGCCAGCAGCCACAAGCCTGTTAGGTTAACTTGTTTGCTTGAAAATATGATGCTGTTATTTCCTTAAGTTTAGCCAATACAACGTTTTCAAGTCACCCAACATAACAGCTCTGCTTGACCGTCTTAATTCTAATGACCTTCACTCCACTTCGGCAAACTATTTCCAAGGGCCCTGCAGACTCTGACATTACTGTGAACCATTTAACCTCTAAAATCTTAAACTCCATTAACTCACTCTCTGACTATAACTTTGTACTATTAGTACAAAGTATAGTGATTCTCTTGCTCCTAATCATATTCTTCTACCTTTTAAAGACCTCAATTCATTTTTCTCAGCTAATTTCTGGTGTTCCTTTCATGCCATCCAGTCTGGCTACCCGGTATCATTATCATCATTCTGGTCCTTCCTGACCCCTTCCTGACCCCTTCCTGATCTCTTTCATCCACTACATTCTCCCCCAAAAGAGTCAGGCTCTCTTCTTCGATACTTCCATAGCACTCTGTACTTAATCTATCTTATTTGTATTTTTTAAATTTTTCAATAATATGTAATATTATTTTACATTATTTTCGGGTGTATAGCATAATGGTTAAACATTTATATATGAAGTGATCCCCATAGTCTAGTACCCATCCAGCACTATATGTGGTTATTATAATATTATTTACAATAATATTGTTATATTACAATATTCCCTATGCTGTACTTCACATCCCCGAAACTATTTTGTAATTACCAATTTGTACTTCTTAATCCCTTCAGCTTTTTCACCTAGCCCCGCAACCCCACTTCCATCTGGCAATCACCAGTTTGTCCTCTGTATCTATGAGTCTGTTTTTGTTTTGTTTATTTTATTCTTTAGATTCCACATATTAGTGAAATCATATATTTGTCTTTCTCTGACTTATTTCAGTTAGCATAATACTCTCTAGGTCCATTCGTGTCATTGCAAATAGTAAGATTTCATTTTTTTTTTTTTTAATGAGTAACATTCCATTGTATATATGTACCACCTCTATCCGATTTTCTCTTGACACTTAAGTTGCTTCCATATCTTGGCTACTATAAATCGTGCTGCAGTGAACATAGTGGTGCATATATCTTTTCAAATTCGTGTTGTGATTTTCTTTGGATAAATAACCAAAGTGCAACTGCTGGGTCATAAGGTAGTTCTATTTTTAACTTTTTGGAAGGACTGCCAAGCTGTGTTCCATAGTGGCTCTACCAATTTGCAATCCCACTAACAGTGCACAAGGGTTCCCTTTTCTCCACATCTTTACCAATACTTGTTTTCTGATTTACTGATGATAGCCAATCTGACAGGTGAGGTGATATCTCACTGTGGTTTAATTTGCATTTCTTGTTGATTAGTGATATTGAGCATCATTTTGTATGTATGTCCTCTGGAGAAATGCCTATTTAGGTCCTCTGCTCATTTTTTATTTGGATTGTTTTTTTAGGTTTGAGTTGTATGACTTTTTTTGTAAATTTTGGATATTAACTCCTTATCAGATATATTATAGGCAAGTATCTTCTCCCATTCAGTAGGTTTTGTTTTGTTGATGGTTTCCCATTAGTTTATTTTTTCTTTTGTTTTCTCTGCCTGAGAAGATATATGAGAAAAAAATATTTCTAAGAGCAATGTCAGAGTTTATTGCTTATGTTTTCTTCTAGGGGGGTCTTACAATTAAGTCTTTGAGTTTATTCTTCTACATGGTATAAGAAGGTGGTCCAGTTCCACTTTTTTGCACGTATTTGTCCAGTTTTCCAAACACCATTTATTGAATAGTTTACTGTTTTTACCTCATTGTATATTTTTGCCCCTTTTCTCATACTTAATCTGAACACATAAGCGTGAATTTATTTCTGGGCTATTATGTTCCTTTGATCTATGTTTCCGTTTTTGTGCCGTACCATGCTGTTCTGATTACTAAACCCTGTAGTTTGATATCAGGCAGTGTGGTACTTCCAACTTTGTTCTTCTTTCTCAAGACTGCCGTGGCTATTCAAGGTCTTTTATGGTTCCATATACATTTTTGGATTATTCTAGTTCTGTGAAAAATGCCATTGGTATTTTAATAGGTATTTCATTGAATCTATAGATTGCTTTGGGTAATATGGACATTTTAACAATGTCAATTCTTCCTATCTATGAGCAGTGTATGTTTCCATTTATTTGTATCTTCTTCAATTTCTTTCTTCAACGACATAATTTTCCGAGTACAAGTCTTTTACCTCCTTGGTTAAATTTATTCCTAGGTACTTTATTGTTTTTGATGCAATTGTTTTACTTAGTCTATTTTAACACACATAATATTGCATTTTTCATCTCTCTCACTAGATCATAATGTTCTTCTAGGCAGGGTGCTTGGTACAATGTCTAGGATAAGAACTTGGTTACTATCCATTGAATAAACAAATCCCCCTCCCAATCTCTTACCCTAAGTAACTTAAAAATCCAAAGCTTCGCCTATAACCTGTATGTATTTGACTTCCAAATCTAGATTATTTGCCTAACCTCTCTACTGAGTTTCAGACTCATGTGTTCAATCCCGAAATTCCAGTCACTATGTTTTACTGATTCTGTTACATAAATAATTCTTGTGTTTATCCCCATCCTTTCCATCTTCTTTAATTCAGTCTCTTATGTTCCATCTGGACTTCAGCAATAGCCCCTTAACTAGTCCTTCTGATTTCAAGCCATTCTCTTACAATCTTTAAGAGAAAGCTTTTTAAGAGGTAAATCTGACCACACCATTCCCTAGCTTAAAATATTTCAGTGGTTCCCTGTATCTTTCAGAATAAAGTTCAAATTCCTTAAAAGCATCATGTGGTTTCTCAGTTTCTACCTTTGCACAGACAGTTCTTTCTACCTAGAAGGACTCTTCTTCCTTTTCTTTACCAAATCAAGACTCAGCTCAAGTGTTATTCTCTCTGGGAAGCTTTTCTAGACTCCTTGGATTTAATTTTAATTTTTATACAAGTATATGCTCTTATCACACGTGTACTTCTTCCATTGAAATTATTAAATAATAGCCATTTATTTACAAGCTTACTTACCATTTTCAAATAAGTTCTTTGAAGGTTGGGATCATATTTTATTGAAATAAATTTAGTAGGTACTAAGTAAATATTTTTGAATAAATAGTGAAATTATTCTCTGAACAACACTCTTGTTGCATAAAACTCGATCATCTATAAGTGGATTCACAGTCTGACATAGTGCTAGCTTTTACATACTCAAATGTAGTTATCATATTCAAGCCTTCTGAGACAAGTTTTATTAAATATTCACGTTTGTAATCTACTAAGTATATATAAACATTACATACAATGTTTCACCATTCATTTACTGATCAAATACTCACAGGTTTTGGTTTCTCTCTTGAGTTACATTTTTTCAAATGCTTTGCTAGTTGATCTTCATATACTGTGCTAAATTTAAAGAGAAAATTGTTTAAAATAAGACAATTACTGTTTCCAGCACAGAAAAACCCTTATCTGACCCCATACTTACTGTTTCGGATCTAAAGGACACAGGATTCTTTTCCGAGTATTTTCTTCCTAGTAAAGAAAAAGAATATATTTATTTGAATAAATATCAAATTTATTGCTTACAGATACTAGACATAACTTCAGTGTAATCATAAATTTATACATTCTGAAAATAGGGCAAGGAAATCTTAAAAGGACATTAATAAAACATTGGCAAAATTAGGTCATAGAGTTTAACAACAAAAGTTTCTAATGTAGCTGGTTTATGTACATATGAGCAAATATTGCTTTGAAGAACAAGTGTCTATAGCTTCAAATAGGTTATAAAGAAGGCCTACATATGAAATTTTGAATCTATGACACCATTGACTAAAATATGTACTATTTTAGGTGCCACTAAAAAAAATACTGCCAATTTGAATTATGATATGTCATTGACTTTAAAATACATTCTGATTTCAGAGATGTTAAAATTTGAAAAAGTAGTCTAAGAAACAATGAAATATTGCATTTTAACCACCTGGTACGTGGCCATACTCCATTGAAGATAGTATAACAGTTAAAACTACAGGTCAGCCAGACTGCCCAAATGTGATTCTCAGTTCTATAAGCTCCTAATTCTATGACCTAAGAGACTTATTATCTCATCCAAATCATGAAAAGTGTCTTAGCTCCAAAGGTTTGCAAAAATTAAGTGATCTAATAGTTAAAAAAAAAAAATACTGCTTACCACAGTGCTGCCCATATAGTAAATGATAAGTGTTCAGTGTTATTAAAAATTTTCTTGTTTATTTCAGTTCTGATCTGCCTCCCACCATATCCATGATACTATATACACAGATATTGTGTATACTATGAATACTGTACATTATTCTTATATGCAGACTTTAAAATCTAACCTGTGAGAAAAGACTCTATGCTAACCCCCCAAAGCCTAGCCATAGAATCTGTGTGGGGGAGCACTTTTAAAATATATTATTTGGGTTTAGAAACTGGGTTGCTCAACCTTGGCACTACTGACATTTGGGGCTAGGTATTTCTTTTTATTGTGTGTGTGGGGCGGGGCTGTCTTGTGTATTCTAAGTTTAGCAGTATCTCTGGCTACCAGATGCCTCAGCTGTGGCAATCAAAAGTGTCTTCTGAGTGGGGTGGGGGCGAGTCATCTCCACTTAAAAACCACTGGGTAAAAATGAATACAAGTCTCAGCTATATATGACATTTAAGAAAAAAATATAGAAACATATCAT
>NW_006442103.1:4949724-4951139 GCF_000325575.1 Pteropus alecto | reverse complement strand
GGATGCCCACAATTAGAAACCAAACTGTAGTCATGGAAATTGTTCCCATTTGGTGTTTTGCAGTCTTTCTTCAAGGGACAAATAACATGATCCTGTCATTCCTCTCCAGGATCTATTCACATTCTACTAATATCACCACATGCAGTCACCTTCAGATGTGTGGTTAAGTTAAAGTCTAAGGAACAAAATCCTTCTTTCATAAATCTCATTCACTCAAGGGATGTTTGCTGGTCCCCTCAAAACCAGCCAATACAACTGTGAGTGTACTTTGAAGAGTCGTCACTGTAAGTCATATGTCTCCCCAATTCCAAAACAAGAATATGCTTGTTTCAGTATGCTTCACTCTAGGCAAATATCAGCCATATCAAAATATGGAGTAGAGCTATGTCCCTGATGGACAGTAGCAAATGAAGGGGCTGTGGGGCTGAACTGTACCGGATATTGCCTAGAAGGCTAAACCATGGGACTAACAAAGAAAAATAATATAAACAATACTGGATATCCAGAAGGCATGAAACCAGATGTTTGTCTAGTTGGTTTAATCTTTCTAAATTCTATTAAACATGCTCTCTTTCTACAAGCATTACCCTCCTCTTGTTCTAATTTTTCTATTACATATAGCCCAAAGAAATACACATACATAAAAACACGTAGACAGTACAATTATTCGTATGACCCCATTATCGAACAAAATTGGATGCTGTTTTCATTTTTTAAGGGAGAGTCAATTCTTATGTTTTAAAATCTTTCCTTCCCCTTTCCAGCAATTGTAAGTTGCTTTCAAGAGATTATATGTCTAAGTAAAATTTAAAAAAGTTTCTCTCAACCGCATTCACAAGAAGTGATTATCGTTCATGAAACAATTACAACACCATAAGTGAATCCTCGGGGTCTGTGATCACTATTCTTTCTGAACTACCACTTTCCAACAGGAAAGCGGACCGTGGGCGAAGTGTAAGAAAAGGTAGTTTGGAGTAAAATCAAGCGCTACCACGAGTTAGTATCTAGATAAAAGGGTCAGTGCTGGTATTTTACTTAGTCCAAGGAAACTGCACTTCACTACGGCTCATGATTGCTCCACACGGAGGACAGACGTGCGTTTATTAAAAGAAAGGCTGGAAAATCCAGGGGAGAGAAGCCGAAATCTGTCAGAGAGGAGAGGTGCAGGACCAGGAAACTTATTTCCGACTCTCGACAAGGTAGGACGATACCAGACCTCCGCGGCTCCAGCGTGTTCACCACAGAACCTTTTTCCTGCTGCCACCACCATCCTGCAGAACCTCTTCTTCTTTTCCACATAGTAACCGCATCGACCCTCAGCTGGAAAGCCGGTCGCATGCGGCGTCGGCGCAGAAGACGCCATAATTCGGGCTCGCTTCGGGAAACGAGCATCAGGTGAAGGAAGGGAAAGTTGT
>NW_006442103.1:4903027-4949702 GCF_000325575.1 Pteropus alecto | reverse complement strand
GATGGCTGCCTCGGGTCCCGCCACGCGTTAATGCCCGGAACTACAACCCCACGCCCTGCAAAACCGGAAAAGGCTGATGGTGGCTGGCGGGGCCCAAACCTCCTTCGCCTTCCGTCTATTTTTTTCCCCGCCTCCTCAGCGGAAGCCGAGCGCCAAACTCAAACTTTAGCTGGACTTGTACAGCTTTCAGGCCAGCCCCGCCCGTCGGGCCTGTTGGACTTTTCCGCACACCCGCCGGGGCAGCGGTCCAACATGAGCCAAGTTCTGTTCCAGCAGCTAGTCCCGTTGCAGGTGAAGTGCAAAGACTGCGAAGAGAGGTGAGGTCCGCGTTCCCGGGTGCCGGCGAGTGGCGGTTGGGGTCGGGCCAAGGGGGGAAGATGGCGGCTCCGGCCAGTGGGCACCGGTCTGTGGCTGGGCGTGGGGCCGGTGTTCTCGGGACGCCGAGACGGACCCAGCTTGGACCTAGTGGTTACCTCTTTCACCGAGTCGGCCGTTGCGGAGGGTACGGAATGGTGTGAGGAAATGGGAAGCTGACTCGCATCTGGTTAATGTCAAAACAAACAAACAAAAAAATCTCAACTCTGAACGGAACCGTGGAGATTATAGTTTTATTTACTCTTTGCTTTTGACAGATAAGAACTGTGACCCAGAGAAGTTAAATAATTTATGCGAGGGCTCACAGCGAGTTCACGGCAGGGCTGGCTCTAGGACTCAGGCCTTGACCCCTCAGCCTTTTTTTACGCTCTCCTTTGAGTCATATTGGAAGTAAATCTAAGCTTCAATTTAAGAGAATTTAGTATTATGGTGTCTTGCCTCTTCACATTTAATAAAAATAAAGTAAGTTACATTTATTCGGCTACAGAGAATAGGGAAACGAGAAATTCCATTCATTTATTTTTTCATTCAGTAAATTTTGCCGACTTGCAAATCACCTTGCTGGGCAGTGGAGATAACAGTAGTCAGGAAAAACAGTTCTTGTCTTCGTACAGTTTACTGTCCAGCGGGATAGGAAATAAAGGTCCAGCTCACAAGGAAACGAAGTTACAACTTTAAGGCTGTGATATTATTGGGGTTAAGTAGAGAGAATTGACTGGGAGTCAGGAGATTTAAATTGTGTCTCAGTTGCACCACTCAAGAGCGGTCTCTGAACCTTAAGTTTCCTCATTTGTAAAATTGATAACATGCCTACCCATGTGAGGATCAAATATGAAAATGTGGTAATGTGATGTAAAAAATGAAGACATTGGTTCATTGAGTTGCCAGTAATGCGAAACTAGTATATAGTTTAATTAGTTCCAAAATCCGTTGGCAATTCAGGCAAGGAGATAGCACTAAAACCTGCACCTGGGGATGGAGATCTGTAGGTTATTTCAGTTGGTCATTCTTTTGTGCTGCCCACCGAGGGAACCGCATGTGGTTATTGGACATTCGAATTGGAGCTAATTGGAATCGATGTGCCATGAGAATAATATGCACAAAGTATTTAGAAGACTTACTATGAAAAAAAAGGAATGCAAAATATCTCAATTTTTATATTACTCATATGTTAAGATGACAATATTTGCAGTATATTGAGTTAAAATAGTTAAGCTAATTTACCTGTTTTAATTTTTTTAATGTGGCTTGTAGAAAATTTAAAACTGCATATGTGGCTCATGTGGACAAAACCTTTCTAGAATGATTATAAAAAGATGAAAGAAAGGTGAGGGCATTGTTTCTGATTCCAACATTGAAACTCCTACCTCTTTTTCATCTCATTACATTTTAACTTCCACAGCTGATAGTCTTTAAAAAAAAAAAAACAAAAAAAAAAAACAAAGAGTGTATTGGACCATGGCTAGGAAAAAAAAAAGACCAGGTGGTCCTGGGGCATGAAGTCTAAGCTACTAGCAACAGTGCCAGGTGAAAAAGCCATCCTGGAGTTGGCAAGTTTTTATACATCAAGAAGGGGGATGAAAAATGTAAGTTGTTTTTAAAAGAATTTCCACTGGCTATAGATTCAGGGGGTGGGAGGTCAAGCAGGGCTAAGCAGAGTCGGAAAGGAAGAAGCATCTGCTCCTGTGGATTACCTGTGGGCAACAAATTGGAAAGTTCGTGTGTAAGCCAGAAGTGGAAGCTTCTTGGGTTTGATGGCTCCTGGCTATTCTCTCTTAGATAATTGCAGAAATCGTCCCCTGGAAGTTAGTCATAAATTCCAACAGACGTACAGGAATGTGAGCAGTCTTTTTTCAGCTGACACACAGGTATTAACTGATTGCTTATTCCTGTTTCTCTTACTCTCTGGCTACTGTAATTTAATTTAGAACACCTCAGAATTTTTTTTTTCTGTCAATATTATCAACACAGTTATCTTTTAAAAACACTGTTTCAGCCTTTCACTCTTCCTGTTTAGGAACTTTTCATGTATTCATGTCACCTATAGCAGGGGCCAGCAAACTAGAACCCATGGGCCAGATGGCCCACTGCCTGTCTTTGTAAATAAAATTTTATTGGAATGCAGCCATTCTCATTTGTTAAAGAATTGTCTGTGGCTGCTTTTGTGCTACAAGGGCAGAGATGGGTAATTGTGACAGAGATCTAATGGTCCACAAAGCCTAAAATATTTGATGCCTGGCCCTTTACTGAAAAAGTTTGCTGACCCCTGACCTAAAGTAAAAACAATGCAGACTCTTCAGTTAAGTTTTTAAGGGCAGTTCAGCTCAACAAATAAATTTATGAATACTTAACTATGTACCAGGAACTGTCCTAGGTGCTGAGATTATAAAGCTCTCTGCCTCCTCACCCCCAACCACCACCAACAAAAAACGTTTTCATTCTGGTCCTTAAAGAACTCACCCTTTAATAGGGGAAACAAAAGATTTTCCTTCGAAGAGACAGCATAGCACGGGTTTGAGTTCAGGCCCTGCAGCTGGACTGTCTGAGTTTAAATCCCAGTTCTGCCACATACTGACTGATTTTATACAATTTTTTTTTTTAACTTAACGTCTCTGCCATTTTTAAGTTGATAATAAAAGTACCTGCCTCGTGGGATTATTATGAACATGAAATGAGTTAATACATGTAAAGTGCTCACTTAGAACAGTGCCCAGAGCATACTAAGCATTTACGAAACATTATTAAAGTGTGATTAATGCATGAAGCAATATAAATATACCAGAGTCACAGAAAAGGAGGAGATTCAATTGAAGACAGTGGCGATGCTCAGAGAACTCTGGAGGAAAGTGATGCAAATTTTTAAGCCTGTGATTTGACACCAACGTGCTTTTTCATTTTGTTTCCCAGCTCCTTGCCCCAATATACTAGTCACACTAGACTACTCGTTAGCTTCTAAATGTACCTGATAATCTCTAGTACCATAACTTTACTCCTGCTTCAAATGCTTCCCTCTGCCTCAAATGCTTTATCTTTCATAACCTTTAAGGGCTGTCTTAAATCTCTTCACCACAGCGACCTTTTCAAAGTTGCCTACGTTGAAATTAATTACCCTCATTGATTTATTAAATAACATGCTGTAGGTAAAAGATCTGAGTTTCAATTTGGACTCTGCAATGTGACCTTAACCGGGTTTGTAACTGTGCACCTCAGGTTCTTCTTTTGTAAGACAGAGATAATATTTACGTAACAAGATTGTTACTGTTAAATAAGATGATATATTTAAGGGACCTGGCAGTTAGTCGTGTAGATACTTAATTATAGTGACCCTTCCCTCCCCTCTTTTGAAGCCCTAAAACACAATCAGAAGCAGATCTGGAGTAAAGTCATTTAATCTGATCTCAGTTTGAGGACATGACTGTGTTTACTTCTGTTTGTATCCCTAGCACCCAGCACAGTACCTGGCTTAGAGTAGCCTTTGTTTGTTTGAACTGAGAGTTTAAGGCCACAGCTACTAGGTGGCAGAGGTGGGCTGGAATCCAGTTCTGCTCATGCCAAATTTAACTGACAGGGAAGATGTTATGCAGATTCATGCATTGTTGAGTGTGACATTTATTTTGAGAAATAGCATTTTTAATTGTTTTTATTTTGTTTTATATTGTTGCTATTTGCATTAACCATGACAATGGAGAAAATAAGACTTGTAATTTCAGATAGTATATCCTCTGAAAGCTTAGATTTTTCTATAAGATTTTGGGGCAGGGGTTGAAGTAAACATGGGGAATAGATTTAATTTATGGGCATTTCCTCCTTTTTTTCCTCCCAACATCTAATGCATATAGACATTTGGAATATCATTAATATAATGGGGAAATTATCATATTAATATAACTTCTAGTATTTAAAGAATATTAAGTGGATGCTTCTTGAATTTTTTTTACAAGTTTATCAAGTGTGACAGGACTTATAAAACTGTAACTCATCATAGTGATTTAGTTACCAACTACAATGCCATACCACTATGGCAGTATGTACAAAAAAAAAAAATCTTCAAAAGATTAAAACCAAATATAATGACATTATAGAGCTGAAAAGACCCTCATAAACCTCAGTTATCTTACAAATTAGGAAATTGAAAGGATTCTCCCCATCAAGAATGCTTAATTTAAGTGTGTAATTGGAATAGCATCTAATTTGCTTCACATTTATTGCTCTAGATACTAGAAATAGAAACAAAACATTCTCTTGTTTAAAAGACAGTTCTTCCCATCTTCGTGGTTTTCACCAGTGCTGCTTGTTCGTTTTCAGATAACAGAATTTAAATTCAGACAAGTCAGAATTTAAAAAAATCCAAACCATTGAATCTGGCCTTGGTCAACCATCACCAAGTTTTTCCATCAATTCTCAGTAGTAGATAATTAGTAGTAAAATATGGAAAAGGTTTGAAACACATCTTTAGAAGAAAACTTAAAAATAGAACAAATTCTTTTTGTTTTCTTGCATTTCAGGGAAAGACCATTATTTAATTCTAGCAGAATAGTTTGCCAACCACTTAGGCAGAGATTTTTTTTTTTTTTTTTTTTTTACTAATTTCTCTCTTTATTTCTTCAAATAAATTTCTTCATTTTTTTGTTCAATTTGATTAATGTTTATGGGCACCATTATTTATACGCTTCTTTTTGATACTGGATTCTTTAAGGGGCAATGTAGAATGTGGAAAGCTATGGTTTCTTCCTCTTAGGATTTAGAGTTATTCTAGGATAAGACAGATAGTAATAAATGTGTTGACAATGGTTCTGTGGATTATATTGCATAGAGAGTATACTGAGCATATGTTGTCTATGGTTCTGAAAAAAAAAATTGTATATGCATAAGGGTAGGAATCATTTCTTTGACTCTAAAAATTCCAATATTTTAATATTCACATTTTAAGTTCTTCAAGTGCATTTTTTAATAAGTCATTCGATTATTTGAATTGGTAATATTTTTAATGTGCAAAGTTATTAAACTGATGATTTGTCTTTCAATAAATGCTCTTTTAGAACCAGGGCGTTAAGATTATATACCAGGCTAGTACTAGGTATTGCAAATCATTTATCTCATTTAATCCTCACAGGAACCCTGTTTTACTGGAGATAAAAATTTACCTCAGGTTAAAAACCTGATTACTACTTGTGGAAGAACAAGACCTTAAACTTCAAATCCAGAGTGGCCAACATCTGTTCATAAGTTAGGGAATATCTGTGGAAGATGTTGTAGCTTAAAGTGGAAAATTTAGCTAATGCAAATGATAATGATTACTCATTTCATGTGACTGTTTCTGATAGTTGGGCATATCTTTTCATACAGGAGAGTAAGTGTTAGAGTGAGCATTGAACTACAATCAGTTTCTAATCCAGTTCACAGAAAGGTTGGTATTCATTTTTCTTGAAATATAATTTCTGTACATTATAGGTAATTATTTTTGTTCTTTAAGAATGTGAGATCTTGTTACATCCATCTTTTTAATTTTGGGCCATTTTGTAACTTGCAGATCCATGGTGGTAGAATATACTAAGACAACAACCAAGAGATTATTATACCATATATTTCTAAAGTATACAAAAATGGGGATTGAGAGAACAGATTCCTTAGGTTTGCCCAATACAGTTATGAATGCTAGAATGTTTATGGCTACCCTATAGAATTGGCCTTTCATGGTTTAAATTTGAGAACAGAATGAATTGAAGCTCTGCAGGGAAATATTCTTGAATTGTTACCTTTGGAAGAGGCATTTAGAGCATCAGTCCTTTGTGGTCTTCAAAAGTATGAGTCATTAACATGTGAGTACAGAATAGAAGGCTGAGAAATAGAGCATCTGTTTTCTCTGTGTCATAGCTTTCCTAAAACATATTCAAGGATCTAGTAGCATTAGTAGCAGCTTCAGTTTTATTTTTTTTATAGCACCTTGGTGTGGATTTCAAAAGTACTTTCAAGTACGGCACAGGGAATATAGTCCATAATATTGTAATAACTGTATGGTGTCAGGGTGTACTAGATATATGGGTGATCACTTCGTAAGTAATATAAATGTCTAACTACTATGCTGTACACCAGAAATTAATATAATATCGAATGTCAACTGATTGAAAAAAAAAGAATTAAAAAATACATCAGTGGAAGCTGCCCTAGGAAAAGGGCATTCTGAGGCAGAGCAAATACCTAGCTTGCTAATTTTCCAGGATAGAGATTATTTATTACACTTCTTTCATGTTATTTCTTATGCCTACTATGCCTCTTCATTTTCTACCTTTACTCATAAGTGGTTTAGATTTTTCTAGGACCCTTAACAATTCCTCAGTACCCACAAGTAGATTTCAGGTGGACACTTATTCTTAACATGAATGTTTATTTCTTTATCAGTCCTCCATCATCTGTATGTTAAACCTGTTTATTTCTTTATCAGTCCTCCATTATCTGTATATTAAACCTGTTTTCTTTATACCACTGTTCTCTGAAGTACATAATTTCTATGTACTTTTCTGTCAGCTTTAGCTGCTGTGATGGTCTGCCACACTGTAAACTTAAATACCTGGAAAGTGGTCTTTATGAACGGTATTGAATTCATTTGAAACTGAAAACAGATGGGGTTCCACTTCAGTGGCCACCTGTAGTAGGAGAGAATGGGCTCTTAGGAAGAAGCCCTGGCAACATGTCACCTGATACTCCTTCTGCCTGGGAAACAAACGCTCCTTTTTTTCTAGGGTGGATGATTGTTTGTAATTTCTGCTGATGTACTTGCCACTTTTGAAATACCAGACAACTAACTTGAAAGAAACCGAAAATATAATTGAATATGATATAGTCAGTGGTAAAGAATGTTTTGTCCTGGTATCATAGTTCAGCAAGGGCTGGATCTGAGTTTTCCTAAGCCTCTGCTAGGATGATATTCCTAAATTTAAAACTCCTAGCATTTACTTACCTTTGTAGACCCCCATGTGTCTCTCAGAAGCAGAATATCTACCCCTTTTTAAGATTTTAAGTCTGTAAAGACTAATGAAAACCCAGTAGCACCAGAAAATAAAGTTATCTGAAGTATAATGATAATACATTAAATGTTATTGGATGATTTCACTTCTAAGAAGGAGGAAATTAGTCTAAAAGCCAGATTTACTAAAAACATTAAAAATTACTCTCTCTTTTAGGATTTAGTTATTCGTCTGACTGATGATACTGATCCATTTTTCCTGTATATCCTTGTCATATCTGAGGAAGATTTTCAGAGGTAACTAAATTTATTTTTCTGGTCTTATAATTAGTAATAAGTATGTTTTTAAGTTTTATGAATGTATTGGTACTATTCTCTTTGAAATAAATACCTGTAGGAACATTTAGGTATTTTGGGAACATTAAACTAGTTATAATTATTCAGAATGTTTTTGAAAATAAATATTTTATTGTCAGAGTTTTGTTTAAAATATGTCAGAAACAATAAAAAAAATAAAATATCTCAGAAAATTGGAGCTTTAGTTAAATTTATTGACCTTTTCCCTCTTATTGAATAAATTCTATAAATATAAAAGTTCCTTTGTTTATTTCTTGATTATGGGTAGTCAGTAAATAAAAAAGAATCTTTCAGGATGTTGAGTATAATTAAAAATAATAATTACATTTAAAATCTTTTTCTGTCTTCTGTACAGTTTAAAATTCCAGCAGGGTCTTCTGGTAGACTTTTTAGCTTTCCCACAAAAATTTATAGATCTCCTTCAGCAATGTACTCAAGAACATGCCAAAGAAATTCCAAGGTAAGTCTCAAGAGAACACTGCATTATTAAACTTCTCTTAAGACAACCTCTTCTGCATAAGACAAGTGGATGGCAAAATATTTTCTATGTATTTTAAGTACCCCTGTGTATTATTAAAACTGGGATTGGGCTCCATTGAATCTCAAATTAATGAATTAATCTCATGATTAAAATCAAATATTTACCCCTTAATTTTCATTTTTTGACAGCTATTAAAATCAGTACTATTAATAGCATCAAGTATATATTTTTATATACTTGGAATTTGGAAAAAGAGAAGAATAAGCTTTTGTGTGTTTGTGTATTGATATTCATGCATGCTAATTCATGATCTTTTTATTGTAAAGTTCACCAACATTTTATATATTGGTCCATCAACCAATGGCTCTTGATTGAATTAATTATTTCATTAGGAACTACAAGATTATACTTTTCTAATTTCATTATTTTTCTATATTAGGTATAATTTTTCTATAAAGAAGAACTTCCCAACTCTTCCATTAGGGCTATTTGATTACTCTGAAAATTCATACAGGAAAGAATAAATGCTTTATTCTTTTAAATTGTCAATTTTCAAAGTAAGGAGTTGTAACTCTAGTTATTTTTGTGGTTTCAGTGATTTTTTAAATTTATTTTTTAGTTTTTTGCTTTCCCTCGTCTCATTTTGAACTCATGGACGTTTATATAGTCACTCTTTTCTTGTCCATTTATACATTTTACTATTTACACCAATTTACCCAATTTTATCACTGAGAGTTCTTTGATATTGGCCCCTGTGATTCCAATATGCCCCTCTTCCTGATCATTCTAATCATTGATGATCCATTGAGTCATAGCACATGATTTAATGGAGAGTTTCACTATCTCATGAATGTGATATAATGTGATACTTTCTTTCCAAAGGTTTTTGTTACAGTTAGTTTCTCCTGCAGCTGTTTTGGATAACTCTCCTGCCTTTTTAAATGTGGTAGAGACAAATCCTTTTAAGCATCTTACACATCTCTCACTAAAACTTTTACCTGGAAGCGATGTGGAAATAAAGAAGTTTCTAGCAGGCTGTTTGAAATGTAGTAAGGTAAGATTTAAATTTAAGTTATTCTTTTAAAATAAGTACCAAAGGACTCTGATAAATCACTGAAGGGCGGTATTGCTTTTAGTTTTTGTTTTCTGAATAAAGATGTCCAGCAAATTTTTATAACATGTAATAAATTTATTTTATTGTTTTTCATCTGGTCAGGGTACTACAAGGATAGAACTGGCTCAGGAATTGAGAAATTTAGGTCCCAAGGTTTTTACTAATTTTCAGTGATCTTTGGCAGGTCACTTAAACTCTTGGTGTGATGTTTTCATCAGCTGGTAGTTATGTATGGAAATATCTATCCTATCTTAAATGAAATAAAGTATATTACTCTAACTATATGAGGTGTACGGCATGAAGAAACAACATTGGGTTGCCTCTTAAGAGTTTTCAGAAAATCTCTTTAGGCAAATGCTATAGATTGGTGCATCTCAAAATGTAAGGGTATGCAAATTTTCTGGGAATCTTGCTCATGCAGATTGTGACTCAAAAGGTCTGAGGTTGGACCTAAGAGTCTGCATTTCTAACAGACTCCCAGGGTGATGCTGGTGCTGAACTTTGCTACACTTTGATTAGCACAGCTAGATGATTAAGTTAAATTGTAAACTACATAATTTAATTTTTTTATAAACAGGAAGAAAAATTATCATTGACGCAATCACTAGAGGATGTCACTAGGCAACTGAATTTCGCACAAAAGGTAATTCAAATTTCATTTTGTTTTTGTAAGTCATCCAAACATTTGCTCTGAATTGCTTCTTGAATCCAATCCAGGCTTTTGTGTACTTTTCTTTCAGAGCATACTACCACAGAATTCCCTCTCCTTTTTGCCGCCCTTCCCCTACCAGTTAATTATCTTAATCCAATGCTTTTTCTCTTTGATATTTTGTTCCATCCATGCATTTCTGTTATCCTCAGTATTACACATTCCCTCTGTCTTCATTAAATAAGATAATATTTGGTATCTGTCACATGTTAGTTCTCTGCCCCTCATTTACTTACCTCATTCCTCTTGTCTAAAATGGCCTTTCAGCTCCTGTCTTGTAAACCTTTCCCTTCTTTTCTTTTGTTATGTTTAAAATTAATTCATCTGATAGGCTTATCATCATTTCAGTTATGGCTACTACCTTTTTGCCTCTAGTTCTTGAAATTGAGGACCAAAGTACCTGATAAGCTACATGACTTCAGGCAGAAAATATCCTGCACAACATGGACCATCGTGGTACTCTGTGTCACTAGGTTTTATGTGTATAAATGAGCTACTTCTTAGGACTGATTTGCTCTACCCTGGATTGCTTCTTAATGCCAGAGGAGAGGATTGGGTGGTTACCAGCCAGATTTAACTAAAAGATTAAACATAATTACTTGATCAGTGGGACATTTCAGATGTAAAGTTGCTTGCTTTCTAATCTTAATTTCCTCAACTTTAAAAATCTTTGAGTATGTGTTGAAACCTGTGATTCCATTTTCTTTAATATCCTTGTAAATATTGCCGTGTTTTAATCTGATAACCTGTTCAGGAGACTGTCTTAATATTTTGTATTGAACTCTAATACAGACATTATCAGAAAAAATCCAAGAATTAGATAAGTTACGGAATGAATGGGCATCACACACAGCAGCATTGTCAAATAAGCATTCTCAGGAACTGACAAACGAGAAGGAAAAAGCCTTGCAGGTATGAACATTAAAAAAAAACTGGAAAAATATTTTGTCATTGCTGTTAGTCATTTTGTTAATTATAAAGTAATATATGCTTGCTTTAAAATTTTCAGACTTTACAGAAGTATATAAAAATTAAGTCTCTCCTTTAAAGTCTTACTACCTAGAGATAATCTATAAACATTTTGATGTGTTTTTTAGACTTTTTTGTATATTTTTAAATAACACATTTATAGATACTGTTTATAAATTTTGAAATATGTAAATTATATATAATTATAGATATGTACATACATAGTAGATTTTGCTTTTGTTCTGTACTAACGAGGTTCTATTGGATATATCGACTAACTTTTTTCAGCTAACGTGACATAGCTGTCATTATCAGTTCAGATATTCCTTTTTAGTGGATGCAGAGTATACATTATTTGGATGTAACAAATTATTTACCCAACCGGTGGACATTTAAATGCTTCATAATTTGATTATTGCAAATAATACTGCAATGAACATTCTTTGTTCCTAGAAATGAGATTGCAGTATACCCATATAAAATATTAATAGATATTGCAAATTTGCCACCCAGAAGTGTACCAAATGGAATCCCAAAACAGTGTTGGCAGTACTTATATATTCATACTCTTGTTACTATTATTAATTTTCTTAATATTTGCCACCTGATAGGTATTACAGTAGCATTAGTTCTAATTTATATCCCATAGATTTTTAGTAAAGATAAGCATCTTTTAAAATGACTCAGCCATTTTTATTCTGTGGATTACCTTTTAATATCTTTTGCTTTTTCTGTGTGACTATCCTTTTCTACTGCTTTGTAGTATGGATTTATTTTTTACCTTTTATATTATAGCTTTTTTAATATTAAATTTTATTTTTGTTTTTATGTACTTCACTAGATGTTTGCTTTTAGGGTACAGCTTGATATTTTTGTGTGTAACTTTCATACGAATTAAGATTCAGAAAAGTGTACCATCTCTCAGGGTTCCTTTATTTGCCTTCTCAATTGCTATCATACTCCCACAGGCGGTCCTCACTCTTCCCACTTCTGTCATCATTGATAAGTTTTGCCTGTTCTTAAACTTCATATATATGGAATCATACAGTATGTACTTATTTGTGTGTGACTTCCTTTACTCGACATGGTATTTTTGAGATTCAGTTCTGTTCTCGTGTATTTCATTTTATTGTTGTGTTGTATTCTGTTATACAAACATACCATAATTTATGTTTTTTCCTGTTGGTAGACATTTGGTATTTCTGATATTTTGCTATTACTAATTAAACTGTAAACATTCTTGTACATTTCTTTTTGTGAACGCGTGGACTCATTTTCCTTGGGTATATATTTACGGTTGGAATAGCTAGGTTCTAGTGTTGGCCTGTGTTTAGTGTTAGTAGATAAAGTGTGTATGCTAGTTTACACTGCCATTCTGTGGGTGTGTAATAGTACCTTAATGAGACTTAATGGTTTGTCTGTTTTTTTAGTGTTTTTGAAGAACCACTTTTTCATTTCAGTAATTGGTTCTCAGGAACTGAGAACTGTTTTTACCTCTGTTTCATTAATTGCTGTTATTTACTACATTTTACTACATTTTGGGGTTCCATTTTCAAACAAGTTAGGTTCTAAAAGTCTTATTGTAAGAACATTTGTTTATAAATTCAAATTGACTGAAGGATTTGTTTGTATTCCTTACTGTATTTTTCTAATAGGATTGTGAATTAGTCCTTTGAGACTTTAAAAGCAGGCCGCTCTCTGCTCTTTCTGCTGATATTCTATAGGGCAGTGATTTTTAAAACTTTAATGTACTTCAGAATCGCCTGAAAAATAGAAAATGTAAATATTGTAATCCTATCCTTCACCCTTTCTTTTTCTTTATTTTTAAACAAAAACGGCAAAATTCTAATGATCACTTTATTTTTATTTCCTTTGGCCTCTGTTGCTTTTAGTGTGTTTGATTACCCTGTTAGACAATTACAGTTAGCGTCTTTGCTAGATTGCTTTTTTCATCTTGATTGTTCCTTCAGTGTTTACTTCAAAGGTTGCATTTTCAGTTTTATATGGACTCTTTCCTGTTTTATTTCTTTTGCTCCCTTCTGCTCTCCTTTCCAGTTTTCCAAAAATGAGGGAATCCTTAAAGTAATAATGTAAAATTCCCAAAGTATTTTATGAGAGAGAGAATCCCCTCCACTTGTGGTAGGAATGTTTGAATGGGTACACTTTTCTGGAGTGTAGTTTTGGAACTTGTATCAAGCTTTATGTTTGTTTACGTTCTTTGACCTATAATTGATCATAAGGCAATAATCTGAATTTGGGGAGTGTCTGTGTACAAAAATATTAATCATAGTTTTAGTTTTATTTGTAATTGTGAAAAATTGGAAACTTATTGTCTATAGTAGGGCAGGGATTAAATGAATTAAAGTATAGCTATAGGGGAAATATTGTGCAGCTACTGAAGTATTTACAAAGAGTTTTTTAATGATGTGAGAAGGTACAAATGCTAAGAGAATAAAAAGCATGATTAAATTATATAAATAACTTGATCCTAATTTGTTAAATTTACACATGCATATTGTGCGTGTGTGGTGGGGGTGATGTCAATTTAAATATGTAAATGACTGGAAAGAAATATTCCTGAATCTTTAGAGTGACTCCCTGGATGAGTTCATGATTTCTTTGTGCCTTTAAGAACATGTATAACTTTCATAATCAGAAAAGTATACTTTATTTTTAAAAGATATTTAGGATTTGATACTGTTCTTCAATAGAAAATTATTAAAATAGGTCTGTGGTTTGATTCAAACAAGCACCAGAGATTACACAGTTAACACCAGGTTTAAATTTTACTTTTGGTAGAATGTACTAAATGTAAGATTGAACTAATGAACAATACCTTGCTGATTCCACAACTTTAGGTATTTATTTTTTCATTATGAAACATATATACTTGTAAAAAACTGAAACAGTACAATAGTGTTTAAAGCAAATACTGAAAGTTTCTTATGTACCTACTAATTTTTTTTATACAAATAGGTTCACACTATACTGTTTTGAGGTTTGCTTTTTAAAATCATATATCATTCTTTTTTATTAAAATTATTGGGGTGAAATAGGTTAACAAAATCAAATAGGTTTCAAGTGTACAATAATGTCATATGTATATTGGATTGTGTGTTCACCACTCAAAATTAAATTTCCTTCTGTCACCAAATATTTGACCCCTTTACCCTTATCTACCTCCCCCCCGCCCCACCCCGACCCTGCTTTCCTCTGGCAACCAGTAATCCGTTCTCCGTGTCCATGAGTCTTTGCTTGTTTGTCATGTTTGTTTGTTGCTTTCAGTTTTATCCCACACATGAGTGAAATCATATGGTTCTCAACTTTTTCTGTCTGAATTATTTCTCTTAGCACGATAATCTCAGGTTCCATCCATGTGGTTGCAAATGGCAGTATTTCATCTTTTCCTATGGCTGAGTAATATTCCATTGTGCATATGTACCACATCCTCTTTATCCAGTCATCTGTTGATGAAAACTTCGCTTGTTTTCTTGTCATGGCCACTGTGAATAATGCTGCTATGAACATCGAGGTGCATATATCTTTGCAGATAAATATTTTCGAGTTTTTTGGGTAAATACCCAGAAGAGGAATTGCTGCGTCATATGGTAATTCTGTTCTTAGTTTTTTGATCATATCTCATTCTTCCCTTAATCTGAAGACTGTTACATCTAAACATATGTAACAAATTATGAATGAGACATAGTGAACAGGGAAATCTTACAATTATATAGAAGAATTGTTTTTTCTTCAAATCTTCTTATATATGTATTTCTGTTTTTTTCTTTGAATTTTGGTACTATGGTATTTAATAGGCACAAGTTCAATACCAACAGCAGCATGAACAACAGAAAAAAGATTTAGAAATCCTGCATCAACGAAACGTCCAGCAGCTACAGAACAGATTGTCTGAGTTAGAAGCAACTAATAAAGACCTAACTGAAAGGAAATATAAAGGAGACTCCTCCATCAGAGAACTAAAGGCAAAACTGTCTGGTGTTGAAGAGGTATCGAGCATTGGATTACTCCCCTCTGCCCAGTATAAAAGAATGTTTTAATATGATGATTTGGTTTTAATTTGGTTATTTTATTATTTGTGCGGGCAGTGCTCCTCCGGATCTCTGCGAGGATCTCTCTGGTGGTGGAGTGATCAGTTCGGATGCTGCAAAAACATTGAGAATCTGAAATCTGATAGAAAGGGCTAATTCCAAACAGAACGGAAGTAAACTTAGATATTTTTGGTTAGAGGCTTGAAGAGCAGCTTTGGCACAGCCCTCAGACTTTTCAGTGCACTTTGAACAGCACAGTTTCTGTAGCTCAGGGTACTCAGTGTTGACAGAGCTAGTTCTTTCAGCCTACTCAACATATCAAAAAAATGAAGTTTAGTATCTAGTAATAATAATGATAATAATAGCAACGATAATTGCTAATGCTTACTGAATATTTGCTATGTGAAAGGCACTGTTTTATATGCGTTACATATATTAACTCATTTAATTCTTATAATCATTCTTTTAAAGGAGGTACTATTATTGTGCCCATTTTACAGATGATGAAACTAAGAGAAGTTAAGTAACTTGCCCAAGGTTACATAGCCAGTAAGTGGAAGAGCAAGGATTGGAACCCTCTATTATTTGCCTGTCTTTACTATTACCGCCTTGTTCTTTCAGGCAGCAGAGAAATTTTAACAAATCTTGCTGTGGTGACACATTTGTTGATGCTTTGGCATTGATGATAGACTCCTTCCTAGCATTACTATACATTATTGTCATATGAATTATCAGAAGACGTGGATTTTCTTGTCTATCATACTTAAATGCAAAGATCGCCATGTTGTTCTAACTCACAAAAGTTCCATCTCTATTTCACCAGTCTGTTGGGCTTGGAAACTCTAAAGCCTGACCAATTTTGTCTTCAGATCCTGATAGCATTCTGCCCCTAGAATAGATGTCTTTAGTTAATCCTCCCTACCTTCTTCACCTTGAAGCTTCAGTCTTCATATTACATTAGATAGTCTAAATACTTCACTATAATGCTAATTCTTCTATCTTAGCCCTGAAACTGGCCAGTGTATAAACAATGCTTCATCATGTTGATTTGTATACAATCTAATCAAAACATTTCTTCCAAGATTTGCATAAGACTTGCAAATGAGTTCTGGAGACTCTTTAACCTCTGAGTACTGTTACCTAATTATGTAAAATTATACCTTTTAGGCAATAGTGCACTAAAAATAATTGCTACCATTTGTTGAGTGTTTCCTATGCGCCAGGCAAAATGCTAAGGCAAAACGCTAAATTTACATAAGGGTTTTTGTGAAGATTAAATGAAATCTATGAAGTGTTTTATTTTACAAATGAAGGAATTGCGATTTAGGGAGATTAAGTAATTCCAAAGATAACACGGAATAGCCAAGATTTGTATTCAGGTCTGTCTGATACCAAAGTCTATGCTTCTAAAATCACAGTGGTATAATACTGTGAAATTATTTTGCGAAGTTTTTGTTAAAAACAAAAATTATCTAGGAATACTATATACTTGACTTTTCTATACTAGCAAAATTTGGTTTGGTTTTAGCCAATTGGGAAGTGATGTTTCAGACTTTTTTGTCAATTTTTAATTAGTAGTTACTGTTTGCTTGTTTTGCTTTTAAGAGTGAACCAAAGAAAGGTTTACATATTTGTCAACATGGAAACATTTGTTTTATATGTATGTATGTTATATATATAAATATGAAGAAGATAGATTATAAGACTGCATGGTGTGAGCCTTTTAAAAAAACCTGTATGTATGAGCAACAGAGATAAATGTTAACTTTAGATGATGGTTCTCACCCTTGGCTACACTTAGAATCAATTTGAGAGCTAGTAAATGTCCTCGTGTCGAGGCTATACCTCACACTAACTAAATCAGAATCTTGGGGATGGTACCAGGCAGCAGTACAGGCATACCTTGGAGGTGTTTTGGATTCGGTTCCAGACCACTGCAATAAAGCAAGTACAGTGGTTTACAAAACTTCCCAAGTGGTTTCAGTATGCAGATTAGATTGAGAGTCACTGCTTAGATGGTAGAATGCTAGGGTTTATAAATGTTATGTATTTTGAAATTCTGTTATAATGAACATTTATTACCTAAGTAAGTTTTAAAAACTAAATTTCAAGACATCAGAAAATTCTTGTCACTCATTTTTGAAACTTGTAGTAACTTACAAATCAGGATTGTTTTATTTTTCCTTGTTATTGAATTAGTTATTAATGTGTTTTACAACTGTATTCCAAATCTTGAAGAGATTTTCATGTCCTTTAAAAAACATTAGTACTAGAACTTTATTTTTTTTATTTTTTATTTTTTGCGCCAGTGGGTCTTTATCTTATTTTATTATTTATTATTATTTTTGCACTTTTTGATTGATTCATTCATTCGTTTATGGTGACATTTGTTAACAAAATCCAGCAAGTTTCAGCTGTACATCTTAATAGTAAGGCATACATATATTTACATTAGAACTTTAAAATTATTAAACACTTTATATGTTAAACATCTTAATCATAAATATGTCAGCCAACTTCTCTTTTTCACAATGCATCTTTTTTTTTTACCTCCTCTAGGAGCTCCAGCGGACTAAACAAGAAGTTCTCTCCTTGCGAAGAGAGAATTCTACACTAGATGCTGAATGTCATGAAAAAGAAAAGCATATTAATCAGCTGCAAACAAAAGTGGCTGTTTTAGAACAAGAAATTAAGGATAAGGACCAGCTTGTATTAAGAACAAAAGAAGCATTTGATACAATCCAGGAACAAAAGGTTTATTTTAAAATTTTGTAAACAAATTGATAATCACATATATAATGTGATGCTTTTCCTAAACAAATTTCCTAATTATTCTTGTTTTTAAAAATATTTATCAGGTGGCTTTAGAAGAAAATGGTGAGAAAAATCAGGTACAACTTGGAAAACTTGAAGCTACCATAAAATCATTATCAACGGAACTTCTTAAGGTTTGTTTTAAAAATTTAATGAAGCATTAATATTTTATCGGACTATGTAGAACTATACATATGAAGCTCTTTTACAGGCAAATGAAATTATCAAGAAGTTACAAGGGGATCTGAAAACTTTAATGGGTAAATTGAAACTGAAGAATACAGTTACCATTCAGCAAGAGAAACTCTTGGCTGAGAAGGAAGAAAAATTACAAAAGGAACAAAAGGAATTACAAGATGTTGGACAGTCTCTTAGAAATAAAGAGCAAGAGGTAGTTAATACTTTATGCTCCTGCGTGTGTGTGTGTGTGTGTGTGTGTGTGTGTGTGTGTGTGTAATTGCAAAGTATAACAAATTTCCTCAGATATATTTTTGAAAATTCTACTTTGTTATGTTTAAGAATGGGTTCAGCTCTTTTTGTTTTTCAAAGAACATGACTAGATTCAACAGAATTTAACCTGTTTTTGTTTGAAAAGTTATGAGTCAAACACCTCGAGTGTTTGTATGTTATGTATATTTGTTTGTGTATAGGAATGCAAATATATGGGTAAGTCGATTCCTTTAAGAATAATCAACTAATTAATAGTATTACATTTCTTCAGTTTTTTAGTCTTCATTATGCTTATTAAGATTGACATATTTCAGGTATGCAGATTACAAGAACAATTAGAAGCTACAGTTCAAAAACTTGAAGAAAGCAAACAGCTTCTAAAAAATAATGAAAAGTGTAAGTATGTTATCTTTTTATGGAAATGAGTTTTGCAATTTTAAACCGTTATATTTGAATTCATAGAAGTCTGGGAAAATCAGGATATTGCTATATACAAATAATTTCCACTTTAAATCTACTGTATTAATGTCTTTGCTATAGTAAATTATATTATCTGCCCTGTAAAACAGTTGCCAACACATATTACATGTGTCAGTAACCCAAAATTGTGTTGAAAATATTAACCATAATTTACTTTTTAAATTTTTCTTTTTTAATTGTTTTTACCTAATAGTAATAATAGGATTATTTGAAACTAAAATATAAAATTAAGCCTTTAACATTTTCTGAGTTTCTAGTATTGGTTGTCAGACATAAAAGTATGAATTTTAAACAAATCATTCTAGAAATAACAGTCTCCAGGGAGATCCTTGGCTAGCAGAAATACATACTTCTGATAGTAATAGAATGAGTCTTATGTAGCAGTTGCTAAAGCAAGAATCTTTAATGACAAAAATTTAAGTTATCCTACGTCTTTCTTTGTGATATAAGGTAGTTTTAAAACTTAAAAATTTAAAAACCTCAATATAATTTTTAAATGTTTAAAATTATTATTGGAAAAATACAAATAGTCTAATAAAATTCTTTACCTTGTTTCTTGTTCTTTTATGTAAGTAATCACATGGTTAAATAAAGAACTAAATGAAAATCAGCTAGTGAGAAAGCAAGATGTGTTGGGACCTTCTGCCACTCCACCTGTGCATTCTAGTAGCAACGCAATTAGAAGTGGAATTTCTCCTAACCCTAATGTGGTAAGATGTAAATTAAGATGTGAGTGGTCTTAGTAAATTTCCTAAAACAAAAAGTATTCCCAGATTGTTAGGAGGTCTCCGTCACTAAAAGTACTGGTACCGATAGGACTAGAGTCCTGCAGTTATTAGCAGTGGAGTAGAGTATAAGTTGCACTTGAATGGAACTTTAGGTGTACTTGCTCTTAACAAGGAGGCTGTAGTCCAAGGGCACACTTCTTTGTAAGATTCTAATAGATATAGAAATCATTTAGTATTAACTAAAATAATGCCCAGTGCTCTGAAAAACTTTAAAACACACACAGTATATAAAAGGCCTCAGGAGGGGATAACAAGGTTTAGGCTCAAGTTTGGAACTACAATGGAAGGAAGCTAAATGGGATTTCTATCAGAAAAAGAAAAGAGAAAAGCCCTGTTATCAGGCTTGTCAGCTCTAGATGCTAAAAAACACTGGCTGTGAAAGAGACGCTTTCTCTTTTCCAGGTACAGTTGTTTTGATTTTTCCTTGCAAGAAATGAGGGGAGAAAAAGAAAAGCAGCCCCTTATATCTGAGAGCTGGCTTAGTACTATCAGGTGGACCTAGGTGTTGCTGGGAGCTGGACTAGCACTCACGTTTAGGTCTGAGTGGTTTCCTGTTGGACATAAACAGTTTTACAGAATGTCATCATGAGACAAGGCCACCCTGTGACTGTGATGGATCAAGACAAAACAAGATCACTTCATAATCATGTCTGAGCACAGACAAAAATGCAAACATTGCCAAACTACAAAAATGGGCAAACATCCTCCTATCCTTGGTGACTTGAATGACTGCTGCTTTATTACCAGTTACAGCTTTGGCCTTAGTACATTTTTCCTGCCTTATTAGATAAGATTTATTCAGATACCAGTAATTTGTTATCCCTATTTTCTGCTAGCATCCAATCCATAGCAAAGCCCCAGTTTCTTAAACTGTTCCTTAAACATTGAACACATGACTAAGTCCAATAAATGAGTCCCTTTGGACATCCTCTTACTGAGACATCTCATGGTTCTTCATTGTGTACAGTCTCCCTCATTTCATGGGGCAGTAGTAAATCCAGTGTGAACAGCTATAGACATCTTTCTAGCAATTATCGACTGGAAAGCATTGGCAGAAGATTTAAAATTCAAATGCCTAATTGAATTTTTAATCTATCCCGGTGAATCAGAGTACTTGGTTTTAAAGAAGGGAAAGGATTTATGCTGAATTGGAAAAGGTGTGGGGAAAAGTGCCTGATACTGGATTACAAACTTAAAAAACTTGACAGCTTACCTTTAATGACTGATGATAAATAACCGTGTGAAAGCCAGTGAAGTACACAATTACTCCTTAAGATTTGTGTTTTCAGTTGGCCTCTTATTAAAATAAATTGTTTTCATGACATTGGTTAATGGTGGTGTTACTATGTTGAAAATTGTCAAAGCAAATAATTAGTCCATTTAAGAACACTGGTTTTGTTGATGATTCTTTTTCTACTCAATCCAACAGAAAATAATTTTTATTTTATCCCTGACTGGCCTATTGATCTCTGTCTCTAGCCCCCTACCCCCTTCTTCAGGAATGAGGGGGCCATAGTGAACCAAGATGGTTCAGAGGTCTCTGTTTTAACTTAGTTCAAAGGCAGGTCTAGTGATTTGTTTTGTCTAAGCTTGTCCAGCCACTCTGAAAAGCCGAGGTATCCCAGCCTTGTACGATATAATAAAACAGAGTTTTGTGGTATCATGATAAACAAAATTGGCCTCTGAGGTAGTGCTTTTAACTGTTAGTTATTATAGCACATGCAATTGCCTCCTGAGTCAGCATATACTATTTAGAACTAATTTCTCATCCTTTTTTCGGTTTTATTTTTAGGTTGATGGTAGACTGGCTTACCCAGCTTGTGGGATTGGTTATCCTGTCTCCTCTGCATTTGCTTTCCAGAATACCTTTCCTCATCCTTTATCTGCCAAAAATGCCATCCACTCAGTTTCAGGACCAAAGGTAGCCAAATTAACTGATACTTTTTTTTTTTCTGAAAAATATTTAAATGCAATTTATTAACATACAAATATTTTTCATCTTTTAAAAAATTCGATCAGTTGCTAACTATTAAATATGTATTAGATGAATATATTACTATGTAATAATCTAGTAATAATCTAGTATATATGCTTACAGGAAATACTATATGCTTATAGGAAATATTATATATTACTATGTAATAATCTATGTAATAATCTAGTATATATGCTTACAGGAAATACTATATGCATTATGAAATGTCTCGAGTCACTGTAATTTATAAATCTGGGCATCAGTCTGCTTAAACTGTATTTATTCCTTTTCAGTCTTTCCATTTTTATTCATTCTGCTACTTATATCTCCTACAACTCTCAAACCTAACTAGAATTACTGACTTCATACTGCTACTTTATTAGCTGTGGTAACATTTTTGGATTCCATTGCCAGGTCTGGTAGGACAGGCTCACAGCGAATTCTAAAATGTAGTTCTGACATTATTTCAAATAGCATATGCTTAGCAGTCCTCCAATCCTAGGTTTATTTGCTAAGACTCTTTTCTGCTCATCTGAGTTCTTCATTATTGTTATTACTAATGTCATAGGTTTATATATTATTTTCACATGTATTATTTTCACATTGATGTAATCCAGCTAGACCAACTAGTGATTTCATTTTCATTCCTGATTTCAGGTCCAAATTGATATTTTTTTCCTACATCATGGAGACAAACATTTTCAAAAAGAATATTTTATAAAAGATAAAATTGAGGACTTTGAAACTGCTATTATAAACTCTTAATCTATTAGTTTTGAGCTGCCCTAAAAATAAGTTGACTGTGTTGCTTAGGCTTGTGTTTCTCGTTAGCTATAGTCCTATTATCATCTGGAGCTTTTGAGGATTTTCAATGAAATGAGAAACCCGAGTTTTTCTGTTTAGAATATTAATGTGTAAAGAGTGGATGCATTTAATTGACGTTTCTTTCATTGCTTATTAAGGGAATTAGATATGAATATTTGAAGGAATAAATACTATTATTTTCTACTATCAATATAATCAAGTGTGATTATATTTTGGGATCAGTTTTTTCTTGAGAATTATGACTGAATTCACAATTTTTTTTATTATAAACAGCTTTTCAGGAATTATGTAATGTCTGAAATGAAGAAAGAACTACTACAGGTAGTTGTCTAGTTGGTAGGGCTAAAATATGACTTATAAGATTACCTTTCTTATAGCTCATCAAGAATCATTATCACAAGGATTTTCTTAAACATAGGTGCAAGACTTTCAATGTGTCCTATATCACTGATACCAATATTATTTTGATCTTATATCCCCAACAATAAAAAACAATTAGAACAAAACACTTTGAGCTTAAATTGCTAATGCATTAATATTTATTTATTTGGAATTGTGTGTATATACTACTGAACTGCAGTATATTATAAAGAGTGTAGTATAGTGGTTAAGAAAGTGGAATCTGATTAATTGAATTCTAATCTTGCCTCTATCAATATGAAGTTGAGCAAGCCACTAAAAAACAAACAAGAAACGACATCTAACTCATGCTTCAGTTTCTCCACATGTAAAATGGGGCAGTAATTTTATGTACTTTACTGGATTATTGTGAGGATTAAGTGAATTAATGTATTTCCTTAGAATGTTACCTGGTACATGGTAAGTGCTCCATAAATGTTATCTATTGTTATTAAAATATAAAATCTCAAAAATAGAAATTAAAGAATGAAATTAAAAATGTATATAGATCAGTGTTATAAGATTTTCTTCTCAGATTTCAGTGGATGGTTGTAATCACTGCCTGCTTTGGAGACCACTTAGGCTAACAGCTATGGTGATTAAACATGAAAGCTCTTTTTAGTTGCAGTAGAAAAAATTATTTCACAGCATCAAATCTGTGATATACTTGATATCTTAAAATGTTACTGTCAAGATTTAGTACATTCAAATAGATGCTTAACTGTGACAATGTAAGAACACGTTGGATTAAGCAAGAAACAAAATCATGCTAAAAGAGGACATAGAGTATTTAAAAAGATTGTGCTATGCCGATGAATAGAAAGAACAAACACTTGATAATTTTAAAGCAAAAGAGACAATAAGTTTTTTTTCCTTTATTTTTAAAGACAATAATAATCAGGATTCATTCATTCAGTCAATAAACATGTAATGAATGTCTGCCACGGCCAGGCATTGTTCTAGTTGCAAGGGCTACAGCAGTGAAAACAAGAAAAAGTCCCTGTTGTTGGTGCTTACATTTTGTGGTACAGTATCATTATGATAGTAAACTGTAGTATCTTTCAAACTAAGGAGATGTTATGCGATGTCAAAGAAAATACTTGTTTAAAAGAATCTCTTAAACAATTTAGAATTTATGATTCCTTTTGTGTGGGATGAATTCTCAAAATCACGTATGATCTGATTTTATCATGGACATCATAAAGTATGTGAGGGATTTTCTGCAATGAGAAAGCAACTAAGATCAAACGATTGATTTATCTTCATAGTGTTCAACCCGCAGCATGTATTCAGACATAATTTTATCTAAACGTAGCATTATTCACTTTGATTGACCACCTTACTCACCAGATAGTTGTAAATTAATTTTTGTTTATTTTGTATTAACTATTTTAAAAAATAGGTAATGTAAGAGCATGGGAAGCTTCCAAATGTACAAGAGGATATAGTGTCTAAATAAGAATTTTGAATTCCTAAATGATCAAAAGTAATCCAATAATTTATGTAAAAGTCCAAAGCAAAACATCAGCATAGATGATGCAGCAGTATATTTAAAGTAACCCTTTACTATCAGCAGTCTGAGAGTTCAAGTTTTTTTATATCCTCATCAACCCTTGGTATGGTCAGTTGTTTAATTTTAGCCATACTGATAGGTATATAGAAGTCTTTAACTGTGATCTTAACTTGCATTTCCCCAAAAGCTAATGAGGTTGAGAATATCTTTTCATGTGCTTATTTGACATCAGTGTATCTACTTTGGTGAAATATCTTTTTTAATCTTTTGTCTGTTTTTAAATGAGGTAGTTCAGCATCTTTTCTTGTGTTTACATCAGTATATCTGCGTGATGACATATCTTTTTGAATCTTTTGCCCATTTTTGAACTAGGTTGTTTGTCTTATTATTGAGTTATAAGGGTTCTTCATTCTGGTTAAAAGTCCTTTATTAGATACACGATTTGCAAATATTTCTCCCAGTCTGTGGCTTCTCTTCATTTTCTCTTCTGAAGCACAAAAGTTTTTAATTTATTAAGAGTCCAGTTTATCAGTTTATTTTCTTTGTGAACCATGCTTTTGGAGTCATATGTAAGAACTCTTTTTTCAACTACAGGTTGAAAATAAGATTTATGATCCTTTGTGGGTTAATTTTTATGTGTGATGTGAGGTAAAGGTCTTAAGTTCTTCATTTTGTTTTTTTGCATGTGGCTCTCTGATTATCTTAGTACCATTTGTTAAAAAGACTGTCTTTCCCTGTTGAATTGTCTAGGTACCTTTATTGAAAATCATTTGACCATAAATCTAAGAATTTATTTCTGGACTCTCAGTTCTATTTCACTGATTAACTAACTTTCTTTGTGCCAGTAACACACTGTCCTGATTACTGTGACATTATATTTTGAAATTGGGTAATGTGAATCCACCAACTATGCTCTTTTTCAAAATTATTTAATTATTTTAGATCCTTTGTTATTTCCATATAAATATTTAGATCAGCTTGTCAATTTCTACAAAATAATCTACTTGAATTTTGATAAGAGTTCATTGAATTTATAGGTCAATTTTAGAAGAAATGCCACTTAGGCAATATTTTGTCTTTCAATCCATGAATGTTAAATATCTCTTTTTAGGTATGTGATTCCTCTCAATGTTTTGCAGTTTTCAATGTATGTCTTACATTTCTTTTATTAAATTATTCCTAAGTATTCTTTGATGCTATTGTGAATGTAATTGTTCTATTAATTACTTTCTCAGAATATTCATTGATGCTGTACATAAACGTAATTGATTTTTATACTTGTACAATCCTGAAACTTTGCTGAACTCATTAGTGGCTTTTTTTAGATTTTGTTGGATTTTCCACATAGATAATCATGTCATTTGAAACTAATGATAACTTTACTTCTTCCTTTTCAATCTGGTTGCTTTTTATTTATTTTTCTTGCCTTATGGCTAGAACCTCTAGCACAATTTGAATAAATGTGAAAGCACTCATTCTGGCCTTCTTCCTGACCTTGAGGGCACAGCATTCAGTCTTTCACTATTAAATATGTTAGCTGTAGTTTTTTTCCCTAGATGCCGTTTTTTTCAAATCAAAGGATTTTTCTTTTATTCCCAGTTTAATGAGAGCTTTTATCATGAATATATGTTGAATTTGTCAAGAGCTTTTTCTCCATTAACTGATACGCTCGTGTAGCTTTTTTTTCATTAGTTAACAGTTGGATTGTGTTGATTTTCAGATATTATATCAGCCTTGCATTCTTGGAATAAGCCTTACTGATCTAAATCTTAGTTACATCCAGTTGGTTGATTTTGTTTAGTTCTTTATATCCTCGTTTACTCTCTTGTGTACTTATTTTATCAATTACTCAGAGAGGAGTGTTGATATCTCCAGTTATTATGGATGTTTCCATTTCTATTTTTCTAGTTTATCAGTTTTTGCTTCATGTATTTTGAAGCTCTTTTATTAGGTGCATACATCTTTAGAACTTTTATGCCTTCTTAGTTAATTAGCCCTTTCTTTGTTATGTAACTTCTTTTTTTATTTTTGGTATTTTTCCCTGCTCTGAAGTCCACTTTGTCTGATATGACCATAGCTACTCAGACTTTCTTTTGAGTAGTGTTTTCATGGAATATCTTTTTCACCTGTTTTACTTTGCACCTGTATATATCATATTTAAAATAGTTTTCATGTAAAGAGCACATCTTGCTTGTGCCCTCTGCTTTTTCTTTGTTTCCTCCTTTCTGACTTCTTTTGGATTATGCGAACATTTTTTAGTGTTTCATTTTAATTTTTCTGATTTTTTTACTCTATATAATGATTTTTAGTGGTTGTTCCATAAATACACACATATTTCACTTTTCACAGTGTGTGTAGAATTAATGTTTTACCACTTCAAATGGAATAGAAATACTTTACCATCATATAATTCTTTTACCTTTCACCCCTTTATGTTTTGTTATTTCATATGTATTACATTTGCATACATTAGAAACATCATTAGGTGAAGACACCACTGCTGCCACCATGGCTACTGCTGAGTCTGAGCGTTGGGCTGCAGTCATGGACTCTTGCTGGCAGGAAGAGGATCGTGTCATATTTGTGACCAGAGAAGACCATGAAACTCCAAGCAGTGCAGAGCTGGTGGCTGACGACCCCAACGATCCATACGAGGACCATGGATTGATTCTGACAGATGAAGACATTAACTGGAACTGCCCTTCCTTTGGGGAAAGGGCAGTGGCCCCTGTGGGGAACAGCTCAAGTCGGCCTTTGCTTGCTTTCACTAAAGCACAGAGGATGCTAAAGGATCAGACTTTGTAGACCAGTTCCTGGCTGCGAGAATGCATGCCGAAGTACCCGGACCTCTGTCCCCAAGACCAGGAGGAGAAGAAGCTGGCAAAATTTTTAGAGGAGAAAGCTCCCACTGAGGCCAACGCAGCCAAAGAAGAGGAGGGGTCAAGCTAAGGGGTGGCACATGGCCCTGGGCTCCAGGCTTTCTACCTCAGAGTTATATGAACCTTTTGCAAAATGACTTTCTGTCACTCTCTAAGAAAGTGTCTTTCCTTCTGTTGTTCTGTGCACTGTAATGTACCAAATATCTTATTTAGATGATCAGGGTCTTGGCCCCTTGACGTATACATTGAAAAAAAATGTGTGTATGTGTATTCCACATAAATCTATCAGTGAGTGTAGCTGCCACTTTTAAATTCTCAGATTACCCCTAATCTTCCCACTTTGAAATAATGTGAATATTTTCAGCAACCAAAAATTATTATCTTTGAGTGGTCTCTTGTAAGTGAGCTGATTTATTCTGATTCATTATCTTCCTTTTAGTAGATTTTATACCTGTTTTGGGAAATGAAAACTCCTTTAAAATTGCCGGAGTGGGGCCGTTCTTAGTATAAGAGGCCAGATAACACATAATTTTTTCTCCAAAACCATCCTGACCTTGAGTATATGAGGAGGCAGTATACTTCCTTCTGATACATTTAGTTTGACACATTTTACATTGAGCTCTACATTTTCTTTTTGGGAAGTGGAACTTTGGACCTCTGACGTAGAATCCCTACCTAAATGAAGAGAAAGGCTGGCTTTTGCTGTTCTTGTTATGCCAAAAGCCCCAGTTTGGGGCTTGTGTTCACACTGGCTCTGTCTCTGCTTGTTCAGATGCAAAGTTCTTGAGAGGTAGGGGCCTAATTTTTACCAAAGTAGCAGCCAAGAGGAAATGGTGTGAATTAAGTGGTCAGTTATAGGGAAAATATGGTTTTTACCAGAAAAAAAAAATCAGTGCTATAATTTTTGCTGTCATACATATTTTAAGTACTTGAGTGGAGAAGCATAGTCCGTTGTGTTTATCCACTATTTTCCATTCATGGTGTCCATATTTCCTTCTGATACCATTTCCCTGAATGACAGAACATTCTTTAGCATTTGCCAGGAGGTCTTCTGGCAAAGAAGTTTCTTTTTCCACTTCATTTGGGAACATCTATCTTTCACCTTCATTCCTGAATGATATTTTCTTTGGATATAGAATTCTGTATTTATAGTTTTTTTACTTAAGCACTTTAAAAATGTTCTCTTTCCTTCAGACTTCCATAAATTCTGATATTAATCTGCAATAAATTTAAATTGTTGTTCAACTATGTATAATGGGTTCTTATTCTCTGCTTTCAAAATTTTTTGTTTAGTTTTCAGCGGTTTTACGATGTGTCTGGGTCTGGATTTTTTTGACTTTTTCCTTTTGGGAATTCACTAAACTTCTTGAGTCTAAATTGATATCTTTTGCCAAATTTTGAAAGTGTTCAGCCATTATTTCTTCAAATATTTTTTTTCTATACCACTCTTGTCTTTGTGGGACTCGGAAGACATGGAACTTAGTTAGACCTTTGGCTGTTTTTCCATAAGTCCATGAAGATCTGTTCTCCCATTCTTTTTTGTTTTTCAGACTTGATCATTTCTGTTGATCGGTATTCAAGTTTACTCTTCCATCATCTCCATTTTGCTATTTAGCCCATTCATTGAATTTTTTTGTTTTAAAATTTTTTTAACATCTATTTTTTTTTAGTGAGACTATTCACATTTCAAGAGTATTTTACTACCTAGATCGTGGTTATAGATGCTTTTAAGTGTTTTTCTCATAATTCCAGTATTTTTGTCATCTTAGAGCTGACACACCTGTTGCTTGTCTTTACCCTTGTGAGTTACTTAGATTGTCCTGAATCTTTGTTGAGTGATTTTGGATCATGTCTTAGATCCAATATTGAATATTATGAAACTCTAGGTCTTGTTTAAATCCTAAAGAGAATGAAAAATTTTTGTTTGTTTTAGCAGTCAGTCAATTCAAGTCCAACTTGCCTTTTGAAGGCTGTGATTGCTGTGTTGTCTTTAAAGATGTCTCCTTGCTATTTGGACACTTCTGAGTGTGTGCCATCTAGTGGCTGTCTTGTGACTTGGGCAGTGGTTTTCCCCGTATTTTAGTTTTGAAAGGCTTTGGTGTGCTGATAAGTCAGATCATGCATGTCAAGCTTGAAAACGAGTCCAGGAGTTCATACACAATTTTATGAGATCTCTTTTTTGAGTTTCCTGTGTGATTTTCCCCATATTTTCTGAATCTCCAGGGTTCTTCTTGGTCCTCTGGCTAGAAAGCATGGGTCTTAGTTCTGCTCTGCCATGCTGTTCCTGCAACTGTACCTTTAAATGATGCCAGGCATTAGGACAAAAAAGAAAAAAAGTAATGAGGAGTTGCTCCAAGCACTTGAGACCACAGTGCCTCTGGTTAGAGGGTGTGATTCCCTTCCTTCAAAGTTTTAGGTGTCTGTCCACTGCTGCTGTCACCATCACACTTGTTATCTCTCCTTCCATAGAATTATCTGGGGCAAGAGAGAACTTGGAAAGAAGATTTTCCTCACTCTCTTTGACCTTTAGGGGTTCCCTTTTTCATTTCTCAGAGCAGAAAGAAGAATCTACTTTAATATTAGTATTGTACTCTGGCTTTCTTGTGATTAGTATTTACTTGAAATATTTTCTACCCTTGTATTTTTGCCAATCTGTGTGTCTTTATTTAAATAGGATTTCTTTTAGATGTCCTATAATTGACTCACATTTTTATCCATTCTGACATTGTCTTAATAATTTAAAATTTAATATATGTATCGATAAGGTTTATCTTTCTCTTTTCCCTATATCCCATCTGTCATCTCCTTTATACTTTTCTCCTACCTTCTTTCCAATTAATTGTTCATTTTATTTTGCATTCCATTTTATCTCTACTCTTGGCTTTTAATTTTTTTGTTTGCTCTAGTTTATAATATACATTTTTATATTATAGTCTACAAGTAATATACTATTTTTTGTAATATAAGAACCTTACAATAATATAATTCCATTTCCTCATTCCTGTCCTACTATTGTCAAAATTTTACATTCACTTTTGTTATAAACTCCACTGTCTTTTGTTTTTTTTTTTTGCTTTAAACAATTAAGTGTCTTTTAAAGAAACTAAACAAAAAACTTTTCTTTCTCTTTCGTATAGATCTGTGTGTTTGTCTAGTATCATTTTTTTCCCCCTAGATAACGTAAGATTTCTTATAGTGCATGTCTGAGGGCAATTCTTTCTGCTTTTGTCTTGTAATGTTTTTATTTTTATTTCATTTTCTCTGCATGTAAATTTCTAGGTTTACAAGTTTCTTTTATCCTTTCAGCATTTTGAAGATGTTCCATTGTTTCCTGGATTGAATAGTTTCTGGCAAGATGTCAGGAGTCATGTTTATCTTTCCTCTCTAGAAGGTGACGTTTTTCTCTGGGTGCTTCTAAGATTTTCTCTTTATCATCAATTTTTCAACAACTTATTTATGATATACTTTGGTGTGGTATATGTGTGTCATTATCCACTTAAGGTTTTTATTGAACTCCTTCGTTCAGTGTGTTTATAGTGTGCTCATCAGTTTAGAAAATACTGGCCATTTTGTCATTTTTTTTTTTCGTCTGTGATCTCCTTTTGATACTCCAGTTACACATGGTTTAATCACATGATATTGTCCCTTTGAGACTGTACATTTATTATTTACTTTATTTTATACGGATTCTAATACTTGATTTTAAAGTTCACTAACTTTTTCTTCTGCAGTGTTTAATTTGCTGTTCTATCCAGTGAGTTTTTTGTCATACTTTTGAGTTCCATTATTCAATTCTTGTTTGTGGCTATAAATTGTTATAATATCTGTGTTCTTGTTCTATCATTTTTGGATCTGTCCCTATTGACTGATTTTTCTTGGTATGACTTACATTTTTCCATTTTATTATCATTTCTAGTCATTTTTTATAGTGTGTGGAACTTTGTCAGTTTTGCCGTGTTGATTATCTGGATTTTGTTTCCTTCCTTTAAAGAGTGGTAGGTATTTAAGTTACTTGTAGATACCTTTAATTCCTTTGAGCTTTGTTTGGGCTTTTTTGTTTTTCCTTTAGCTTTATTATGGTGCATCTGAAGTAGCTGTTTCTCTAGGGAGAGTTCAGCCCTATTACAAAGCTGTGACCTTCATGGCTCTCCACTGAGTTCCTGAGATGATTACTGAGGACTCCAGTAATCTGTCTCCCTGATTGCGAACCTTGGAAATTGTTCATCTTAAAACTCCCCTGTCCTGCCCAGTCTTCTGGAGTTTTATCCTATCCATGTGCCTAGTACTCAGCAAAACCTCAAGGAGGCCCCTGTGCAGATTTCCAGAGTTTTTTCCCTGCATAGCTGCCTTTTTAGCACTCTGCTATGTAACCTCCAGCCACCCCAGCTTCCCTAACTCTGATCTTGATTGCCTCCATTTAGCAATTATTTCTCCCTGTTTTCCTGCAATCAGGAAGTGCCTCAGCAAGCTCGGTTCATTGTAGAGATAATACTCTTTTCAGAGAGCATGGTCCTACACTATGTTCAGTATTTGAGAACTTTTTTTTGTATTTCATCCAGTTTTCTATTTATATTTGGTGGCTGGAAGCTATATTTTCTATTAATATCTGATACTCATAATTTTCCTCTTGCATGTTTTTTTATAAAGAATATTAGCATCTTTTAAAAAATCCTATTTGTGTTTAATGTTATGTTAAATGTGTAGACTGATATAGAGAGAACTGTTATCTTTAGACTGCTGAGACTTGATAGCCAAGTCCAGCAGCATTTACGTTTCTAATTTACAATTTTATCCTATTATGTTAGTATCTGTCTATTCCTATTTTACTAGGGTTTTTACCAATAATAGATATTTGTTTTCTTGGGCTTTTTTTTTTTTTCGTATGCAGGGGGTCATAATTTTTCTTTGATCTGTTAGTATGGTGGTTTTATGTTTATCGATTTCTTAATACAGGTTCTGTTTACATGTTTCTGGTATGAAATCCACTCAGTCGTCGTCATGGTTACTTTAAATACACTGCTGCATCATCTATGCTGATGTTTTGCTTTGGACTTTTACATAAATTATTGGATTACTTTTGATCATTTAGGAATTCAAAATTCTCATTTAGAATCTGTAAATGTAGCATAAGCTTGGAAAGTTCTTGAAAAGGGAAGAATTCTCAAAATGCATGCATGAGATAAATGCCTCATTGAAAAACTTGGTTCCTTTTAAGCACTGTAACACTTGTTTCAGAATAATCATTAAGGGAATAATTTTGTGCTTTTCATTTTGCTTGTATGACAGGAACTTTTTTGGCAAGGAAAAATAAGATTTTTTAAAATTAAATCTCAATAAAATGTGTTTGTGTTCTAAACTGTAATTTGAACCTGTACTTCTATGGTCTAGATTTATCAGGAAAAAAATTTAACCACCTATTTTCAAATGGAACTATCTCAGTTCTCACTGTTCAGTTACGTGAGATGTTTTCTCTCTTCACAGGTTCAGTTTAACTTGCAGTTTACAAAACCAAATACATCACCAGGAGATGTTCAGTCAGGAACAACTGTTAGTATGCCTCGCTCAACTGATAAGGAAAAGTAAGTACTTGTTGACATAAAATTTAATGTTTGCAATTTTGAAGGTCATCTTAAAGAATTTTTATCATTACTTGAAAGCTCTGATGCTGCCGTATTTATTTGTGACATTGTAAGTTGATGGTCCCTGGATTTAAGTGAGTCACTTTTAGTTGTAAGAAAGGTTTTTCATATTTTTTTAAACTGTAGGATACAGTTGGACATATAGTAAAGTTTTATTTTTTAAAAAAGATTTTTCTACATAACAGAAGATCCCCTTTCAAATATTCTTGGGCAAGTAGATAGAAATATTTTTAATTTTTACTAGTCATATGTTCTTGTTTTTCTATCTGGCTTCATCTGGCCTAAGCTCTCCATTTTTCCTAAATTACTGCTTCTGGTGTAAAGTAATCTGATTTGAGGTCCTGAAATGTATATATTTGTTATATTTAATCTCACACTTGTACAAGAGGCAGATCATCTAGAATTTATATTAATGGTAGAACACCATAACGTTTATATATTAATTACATCATACACACTAAAAGCAATTTTACTTGTGGAAAATATATTTACAGTACAAAATCAAACAATCGTGTCCATAAAATTAGGAATTTTAGGTATTTTTTGAGTTTTTTCTGTTTAGAACTGCTTTGTTCTTTGTCTGCTAGTAAAAAGTGGCAGTGGGTATCAAATGTTAAAACATTAAAATTGAAAAAAATACCAATTCACCTACTTAATTCTTTTTTGAAAATTAGGAAAAGACCATTTAATTTTAAGGTTATAATGTCATTGTTTTGCAAGAAGTTTTAATTTCTTGTAAGTATACTACTAGAGAAATTGTTAACACTGAATAGATTTGGAAAGGAGTATAGTGGTAGAAAGGGGAAAAATACTACACATACTTATTTTTTCAAATTTCTTGTTTATGTTCATCTGACCAGAATTTATTGTTACATGTGTATTAATATTAATAACTTTGAAGCACTCCAAAAATTTGAAGAGCTTTTGATCAAAGGAAAAAGAAATCATTCATTTAAATTAGGAGATAGGAAATAATATTGATATTCTCAAGGTATGCACGTGTATTTTTTTTCCATCTTGCATCACTTTTGTGCTGTTTTAAAATTTTATAGTATTCATGGAATGTTCATTTCCCCCACATTTTTTATCTCAGCTCTTAGAATTTTTAGTTTTACTCATAATTTACTCTTTGCTGTGGAAAAGGGGACTTTGGCTTATGTATAAATTATTTGCTTAAGAAAGCAGTGAAGAATGATTTGTCTTGAACAAAACTGGAATATATCTTATGGATAGCATGTATATAGATTAGAAAAACATAAAATTAACTACTGTAGAGAAAATAAGACTTTGTTTTTAAAAAAATAGAAAATAATTACTATTTTCTTTTAAAGTGGTGAAAATTTAGGGCTGGAATCCAAATATCTGAAGAAAAGGGAAGATAGCATTCCTTTACGTGGACTCAGCCAAAATCTCTTCAGTAACCCAGGTGGGAAGACATTTCTGAAATAGATAGTTCACTGTGGTTTCAATAAGTGTGTATATAAAGACTGAAGCAAATACAGTTTTTGTATCTTCATTTGCAGACCATCAGAAAGGTGGCCCGTTGGGAGCGTTACAGGCACCCTCAAAGCCAGCGGCGCTGCCTTCCACATCTTCAGCGTATTTCCCGGGACAGTTACCCAACAGTTAATCCTAGGCTGGCGTCATCTTTTACTTCTTATTGACATTTTAGAATTTCAGGTGGTTTAGAAATATATCAACAGCATAGATGAAATCCTAAACAAGCAAGTTTCAGAGTTTACTTGAGCAACTATATTAGATTGCTTGGATCTTTTAAGTACTGCTGTGATTTATGGCAGGCAGTTTAGAGCAGCAAATTTGTACTTGGGAACTGGTGAAGATTCTGAGTAAATGACATTCTTTAGTTTGAATATGGTGTTTTATAGAATAATAGAATGAATTTTCTTAAAGTAATCCTTAGAAATTCTCACAAGTTCTAAGGAAAGAGTTGATCTTTATAAGGGACATTCTAATCATATTGACTATCTGGGTAAATTAAAACCTGTTCAGATGTAATGGGGAACCAAAGAATGCTAATAATTAACATTTTTATTTTCATTGGCAAAATAAGTTTTAAATTTGCCACCTAAGAATTATGAAGGAAAGACCATTATCTAAGATATCTAGATTATCGATATTTTAAAAGGGAAAAATTACCTTCAGTTCTTCGTAACAAGTATTTTCCTTGAAACCTTTAAATTATATATTGAATGTCTATTAATTTTGATAAATTTATTATAAAGATAACTTAGTGTATTTACATGGCCAGATTAGGTATAAACTGCTTTAGTCATTGGAGCCACAGAGTTTACAGGATTTTATTGCTTCCTTGGAAGTCGATAATCATCTATTTTTTCTTTCATTTGGAGTTCTATTTTTTTTTAATGCAGTTAAATTTGTATTAGTGGGACTTTGTTTTAAAAATTAGCACTATACAAAAGCTTTACTATAAGAGCATCATGAATATTCATTGTATGTGCTTTTTTATTTCAAAATGGGTTTATTTTAATGTTTGCTTAATAAAGTAGGCAAAATGAATAACTTAGAAGTTAAAACTTTCTTCTCTTCCCTGTAAGTTTCAAGAATTGTCCTTTGGGAAAAGTTAAGTGGTTTTTAAAAATTTACCCAGAATCATAGGGCCCCATTTTTTCTTGCTAACAACCATTCAGTAGAGTAGCATTCTCTTAAGAAACATCTACATCAGTTTTTATTTGCAAAGATGGCTAATGTTCATGTGATCTTTAAAAAATTTCCAAGGACCATATTTTATAGATGAGGAGACATTTCAAGATATTAATGACATACCAACAGTTCTATGGTAAGACAAAAGAATCTTTGCTAATTTTTTTAACGAAGCCATGATATTGATACTTTGAAACTGTGCCTGCAGTTCAAGCTGTCTTAAACTAGGGAACCTAAAAAATTTAGTAACCATTATCAGGCAGTGACTTTTTATGTATAGTTCTTTTCTCATTTAGATATTGGTAAGAATACTTGGTTACAATAACTTGAAAGCACTTAATAATCTGGAAAGCAGCTTCTTGGTGATAATTTGCTTTCTTACAAATGTTTTATATATATATATATATAAAACTTTATGGACAAGGTTTGGATGGGGTACATGACACACAGGTAGCTCTTTATTTTTTTAAATATAGATCTCCTCTTCCATATCCACACATGGAAATTAGAATTTCCAAAAGATAGGATAGTGATCACTTTGCTGTTAACTTACTAGACTTTTTTATCAGATGTATATACACACTTTTGTGTGCTAAGTTTTTGCTCTACCTCTTTAAGTTTTATTTGAAATTGTTTTGCAGTGTAAATTGTACATGTGTTAATAATCAAAATGTTACATTTAATGTATTTCTGTAAATTGAGCTTGGTTAGTAAATATATTTTGAGACTGCGATATGTAAAAAGTATATAAAAACAAATAGGATTGATCTACAAAATCTCTGCTTAGGAAATTACTTCATTAATTTATGGACTAAGTTTTCATCTATCTTCCTACATGAGTATTTTATTGTGAAAGAAAAGAAATGGATTCAAAGAGAGAAGGTATAAAGCTTTGATTTGTTACTGTAAAAATGATTATGGTAACAAAGCCAAAACAGGCTCTATAGGGAATCACAGATCAAGACTTTCTTTAAAAAAAAATCATTAAAATATTTAATTTTATTAACAATATTTACATTTCTTTTAAGACCTTATTTAACCATTGTGAATGTTCCAACTTTAAAAAGCATTAAGCAATAACCACACACAAGATGAAAACAGTGTAAACTATACAATACTTTATGTACAATTTTTACAAAGTAACACTTTTTTAAATAATATAACTGGACACAAAAATATACACTTTTAGAGAAATTCACATCAGTAATTGTATAAAGCTCTCTTCTAGGGTCCTGAAAATTTAGGACAAACATTAGCTCTGTAAATAAAGTGTTACTGTGACAGTCCTGAAAGGCCACTATATATATTTATCTACATAATAGATATCACATTGACATTTTCAAGGCTACCAGCTTTACTATATAATTTTTAGGTTATGTATTCAAGTGTTGAGGTTCTTATGATTATGCAAACATTAAAAGAATAGTGGTGTAAGTAGCTGGGGAACAAATTCGAGCCAACATTTAGATTTACAGGCTCTAAACACCCCAACCGAAATTCTACATGACTGATATTTTCTTATTTAAAAAAAACAATAGTGAATAATGTTTAAAATAAAATTACTACAAATAAGCTTGAAACATGATTCAGATTTAGTACAATTTTCTTGAGTTTTTTTTTTTTTAATGCAAACAATTCATTTACCATTTCTTTACTTTAGTGCATCTGCATTAAGGCTTTGAATTATTTGACCCAAGTTTTTACAATAATAAAATCTGACTCAGGGTTTTACAATGTTAAAACAGGTCCACAACCTACTCTGCCTCACTGTGAGTCAGCATAAATAGTTAAAGCTCAACACCTGAAGGAAATGGTAGCAGAGACAGTGCTAGTATCTAAGAAGTTACATATATAGTTTTTAATTAAAGGATGTATACTAAAACAAACAGCTTAGTGGCAAGAAATTGTGCTAATAAACAAAAAAGGTTTCTTTTCAAAAGAAATTGTAACATCTTTGGAAAACGTCCGGTTCAGTTCTTTTTAGTTCCCACGGAGTTCATGCAGATACATTTCTTAAGACAATCTTAAAGTACATTGTAGATGGAAATGGAATGTACATCCAGAACTACAGGTGAAAACTAAGACCTGGGCGCTGATAGAAAGTCTTCCTGATTTCGGTCGTTACACGTTTGTGTCCTGGAGTAAAGGTTCTTTGGCCTCTCCTGGCGCTTGTGTACTGTGAGGATGGCTGTGACTGCCACAGTGCTTTCTCCAGCTGCTGGACCGTAAGCTTAAATTGGTATGTTCCGGAATAAACAAGGCAACAAGCAGAGCCAGCAGTACTGAACAGGCTCCAAAGAGAAATGGGGGACCAGGGATGATGGAATTCTAGGGACAAAAAACATAATTAGGACTTTAATGCACAAACATCTTTACTCATAAGAGGAGACTGCTTATCTTTTAGTAATAACTAGTTTCTATGAATTATAAGCCAATGACAACTCTCTCTTGTCATTAAAGCCATAGTTAGAAAAAGCATTCCCTTTTCAGGAGGAAAGGGAGACTATCGTAGCCTCAAAATAACAAGTGACCTAAGAAACAGCCAAAAGATTTTTTAAAAAAAAAAAGCCTATGCAAAAATATATTGTCATTTATTGCAGCACAAAATCAGAACACATTCTATGAGCCTTCACTTAATTTATTAGTTCTAGAGGAAAACAAGACAGGAAAATCTCAAAAGTAAAATCAAGTTACATACATTATTAACCACAGAAGCAGAAACAATAACCATTTTCCTTTGTTTAAAAAGTTACACACTCTAGTGACTGAAAGTGTGGAAAACAGAATGCTGTGACCATAGGAAGAATCAAACAGACCTTTGTTTTAGCCCCAAATTTCATTCTTAGCAAAACCTTGCACTGCCAATTTTACCTGTGTATAGACCACATTCTTTTTTATTTAAAACTACTTTAAAAGTTAGTGTTAAATTCTGCTAACTAAGCAAGGAAAATGATGAGCAGCTGGTATTGGCTAAAATGATGTTTGCCGTTAATATTTTCAGTTGTAATGAGGGAGTACAGCAAACAAGCAAACAAAGATGTTCACAGCATCTGACCGACTCCTCATACCAAAGGCAGCCTTAATCAGGGAACTCTAACATCACAGAAGTCTCCGATGAAAGACTAGTACAAATAGTTGTTACCTAGGGAGTGTAAAAGCAAGCAGCCAATTTCACAAAGAGGTGTATATAAAAGAACACAGTCCCTAAGTCTTTGGTTTTTAAGTGTTTTTCATCAATCTAAAATAAGAATGTCACATAATAGCTTTCATAAAAACCATTTATCATCTTTCAATCCAGCCAAATGTATTTTTATCACGTGAATGAAGAATTACCTGTTCAAAGTGGTGCTGTGGGCTCGTGTTTGTTCCCAAGTCTGTTCCTGTCATTGGCAGTTCTTTCAGTTCCACGTGGAATATGTAGAAAATGAATCCATAAAGAGCTGGTCCCAGACCATTGCACAGTCCTCGAATTCCTGTTATCATTCCTTGAACGACACCTAAATTGTTCAAATAAATTATCACTTAGTCCACCAGTGTTTTTTTCCTACCCTAGAACCATTACAAATAATCTAAAACCAAAGCTTTTATCAGACACTAACAACTTACTCTGATGGCATTAAAAATTACTTAGAGGCCATCAGCTCTACATAGTAGTGTAGTAACCTATCTGATGCGAATGTATGCTCACATATACCCATACGTAGGTCTAATGTAGAAACAAGTGAGCAAAAACACTTTATTTCCCTTTAAAAGTTCACAAGCACAGCTGTTAAAAACTGTCCCCAAGCAGCTATTTAAGTACCCATTTAGTTATAAATATTCTTTTTATATAGTTTGATGTTATCTCTGAGATCATCTCTCAAAATTAAAATGCAACTTGCTTTCCTGCATTTATCAACCAAGTGGCCACTGTCACTCTTTTGTAACACCTTTTTTCTCAGGACTCGATATCCTTTTCAGAGAATTATTAAGCATTTCAAGAATTAAATGTTCCCACCACAAAGCATAAGACAATGAAAGTACGTTTGCCCTGTCCTTAGGGAACTGAACTCGTAAGATTTTTAATTAAAGGGTTATGAGTGTATCCCCAGGTGTCTCACACATCATAGCAAACAAATAAATGGTTAGTGAATATAAGGTGGCCAGATTCAAAGTGAGAACAAGGCTATGCACCCTCCTAAGGAGAGACAGAACACAGACTATTCTGCGCTTGGAATAGTTACCACTGATTCCTAGCAACTCACCTTGTTGATCAGCATCGGCTGTTCGGGAAACGAGCGCACTGACGGCTGGAAAGGTAATGCTGGACATGGCCGCCACGGCCCCCGCAGCCCACATCATCCTGTAACCGAAGCCAGCAAAACAAATTACTCGTGTTCTCCTGTGTTCTGCCTGTGTTGGGGCAACGCTGGTTAATAACCATATCTAGGTTTTCTCACTAAATCTCAGGTAAGTCCTTTCTCTTGCCTCGCCTCCCCACGTCCAGTTACTTAAGTCTAACCATGTGTACTCCTCAAAAACAGAAAAACCACCACTTACTCACAGGAGCGGTGTGGGGTTTTAACATGGAACTGGGATATCATGTTCCAAACTGTAAAAGGACCTGCATGATTTTTGGGGGGGAGGTGGGGGGGCACTGCTGAGGGAGGGGTATGTGGAGAATGACGTATAGTACAAATAAAGAAAAATCATTAAATGCTTCTAAACGTGTGAAGCCAGTAACTTGGCAAGGTTCCCAGACTGATTCAGTGTGAAGATATCACTGATTTCAGCAAAACTTTGGGTACTCCTGGTTTGATGTATAAAGCAGTGTTTTAGATAAACTGTGAGCACCTCTTGCAAAAGCTAGACTAGAAAATAAAATGTCCATCAAAACACCCAAGTCCAAACAGCAATGATGTGTTCAGTTGTATGAAACAGTACAAACTGGAGTTCAGTCCTGTAATAACTGAGGACACGGTGGCTGTGGGAGCCTGATTCACCATCTGCATTCCCATTACCTCCCTGCAGGAAGCCAATGTTTTCTCAGCATGAAGCTGGGACCAAAATTGGATTTTGCTCAGATGCTTCTGGTTTGCCATCAGTAATAATTACTGGGGTTACACAACTTTTTCTTTCTAACCAAAAAAACAAAAATGGTAAGTAACATTTTCAGGGCCTTGTTACTATGGGATTTTTTTTTTTCCCCTAATGACACTGATCTAGATATTAAATGCTCATTAGAGATGCAACATCTCAATCTCATTCAAAAACCCAACCTGTCACTTTGCTATAAAAATGTCACCTATCCTCAAGCCATTCTAAAATATACAATTACGCAAGCACGAGATTTGTATTATATACATTTTGGGAAAAAAAAAAAGCATAATAAGAGACAGACTGAAGTCAAGCCTTAGTTGAGAAGCAAATACAAAAACTGTCAATTATATCTCAGTGAAAAATACAGAGGCAAACAAAAATTTTGAGAAAATTAAGGTGATTATACCTACCAAGGTTCTGAACCGAAGCCGTACCATGCCAGCTGTAATATTTGAAATCCCAGACCCAATAAAATGGTATTCTTATTTCCAATTGACCTCATAAGTAAACTCAAGACAATGGTCTGGGAAAAAAAAACAAAATGGTTTGTCAGAACACAAACTTTTTAAAACTACAAAGAACAAATATTTGGTGATTTTCAAGCTATAATAAAAGGACTATTATACTTTCATACATTTTGGCTTCTCAGCCACAATTACCTGAACATATCCAGGTCATAGAAGCAGATGAAAGGTCCCTCTGCTGATGCAGCCAGATTCAGGAGAAAAGTTAGAAAACTCGAATAGAAAGGAGAACTTCCTATTCAGTACATTTCTACAGAGAACCATTTAAATCAAGTTAAAATAGGGTCATAGGGTTCCAAGTAATGATTTTGGAGCTTTGAAAAGGTTTTAAGTCTAAGTCACTCTGAAATGCGTATTCCTCCAACTAAAAAGACAGTATCATTACATATCCTTTACCTAATCTATTGCTGACGTCACGATGCTTTAGGAACAATTAGTTTAATAAGTATGATTTCGGAGATGTATAGTAATTAAGAACACAGCTTTTGGAAAAACAGCCTGGATCATACCCTTGTGCTTAACTGTGTGGTCTCGGGCACGAGTCATCTCACTTTGAGACTCAGTTTTGTCTCATAAAATGGCAGTAGTACCTACTTCAAAACTGTCATGTGAATTAAATGATGTTTGCATAAAGTGCTTAGCATTGTCACTGGCATACAGTAAGCATTTAATAAGTAATGGGTTGGGAGAGAAAAAAATGGTGTAGATGACAGAGGCTCTGTTCATCCCTCTGGCGACTAAAAGTTGTGACAGAAACAAGCAGCAGCAGCAGGGAAAAATCGCCTGGGATCTAGATGAACAAGCCATATAACTATGGAGAAATCCAAGAAAGTATTCTGCAATGACAGAAGGTAGGACGGGGCGAGGACACGGGGCTGAGTGAGACAGAGGCTGCGGCAGCGGCAGCTTCCTAAAGGGGCCGCGTCCGCGAGCAGATTTTCACGGTGATAGACCTGCTTGCTCTGAGCACCAGTGCCCTTTTGGCTACACGCAGGGGGCACCAGGGACTTACAGGGAGACATTGCTGGAGTGAGGGCTGAGGCGAGACTTGCTCGGTACAAAAGTGCCAGCGGTATCCACTGTTCCCTGTTGAGCCTTCCCCCCTCCAGTGCACCAAACACAGGGCCGCTGTAGTTGTGACGTCATCAAACTGGATAACAGAGGTCACTCCGCCTAGAGGATTCCCTGAAACCCCGCCTCCCCCAACTCACGGCCCCACCCAAGCCACATCCAGGTGTATCCTCAGCGAGTCAGGTGCTCCTTGTTGAGACTCATACTGGTGGAGGCAGGTGACCTAGGTTTCTGCTGTGGACTTTTGAGGCAACTGTAATTGCTGAATCTTAACAGGTGGACCCAAAGGGGTAGAGGCTTGGGCTAAATTTGGCCTGCAGCTGAACCCCTCTCAGGACTGTGCCACTGGACACCCACTTCACAAACACACACTAAGGGAGACTTAGGAGCTTTGCTTAGTACATAGAAATAGACACAGATAGTCAGCCAAATGGGAAAACAAAGAAGCAGAAACCATATGACAGAACAGAACAGAGATCCCGATGCAATGGAGTCAAGTAATCTAACAGGTGCAGAGCTCAAAACACTGGTTATAAAGATGCTCAATGAACTTTTGGAAAGTGTAGATAAATTCAAGTGAGAACTTCAAAGAGTTAAAAAAACAAAAATGGAAGTAGAAATTATAAAAGAGAACCCAGTGTGAAATGAAGAACACAATATCTGAGATGAGACGTATATTAAATGGAATAAACAAAGGAATAAACAGTGAATAAAGAAAAGGATCACATGCCCTAGAAGACAGGGCAGCCAATCTGGACACGCAAACAGAATGGCAAGAAAAAAGAGGCCAAGACTACAAAAATAATTTAAGGAGCACCCTATTAAGGGTCCAAATGTTTGTCTGATCGGCGTTAACAGAAGAAAATCAAGATGTTGAACAGCTGAAGAAATAATGATGGAAAACTTCCCTAAACTAGTGAAAGAAATGGACATAAAACCCCAGGAAGCTCAGAAAATTCCCCAAATCAGGGATTCAAAGAGGCCAACACCAAGACACATCATAATTAAAATGCCAAAGGTTAAATACAAAGAATATTAAAAGCAGCAAGAGAAAAAAAATTACATCTAAGGGAATAGCCATACGACTGGCAGCTGATTTCTCAAAAGAAACTGCAGGATGGAAGGGCTAGGCAAAAAATATTCGAAAGCATGAAGACCCAGGATATACAACCAAGAATAATTTATCCAGCAAAGCTATCATTTAGAGTTGAAGGACAGATAAAGAGCTTCCCAGGCAAAAATAAACTAAAGGAATTTATCACCACCCAAGCCAGAATTATAGGAAATGTTGGAGGGACTTCTTTAAGAAGAAAAAACATGTACCAACCAAAAACAGAAATAAAGAATGGTAACAACTACAGAATTAAGTGCTCCAACCAAATGACAGAGTGTCTGAAAGGATAAAAAAGCAATACCCCTACATATGAAAAGGAAGAGAATGGAAAAAGATATTGCTGTGATGAACCTAGGAGGTGTTTAAGTCAGAGAGAGATAAACACTGTATGATTTCACTTATATGCGTAATTTAAGGATTAAAAAGAACAAACCAGTCAGAAACAGACTCAAATATAGTAGACAATTTGGTGGTGGATAGAGGGGAGGAGGGTTTGGGGAGCTGGGAGAATGGGGTGAAGGGTTAAAGAAATACAAATTAGTAGCTGACAGATGGTCACGGGGATGGGGAGCACAGCCTAGGGAATGCAGTTAGCATTAATACACTGGCTAGGTGGAGGGTCAGGAGAGGGAGGGAGCGATTGGGGGGAATCATTTTACTAACTATATAGATGTCTAACCAATGTATGGTATACTTGAAACTAATGAAAATTTTTTTTAAATGAAAAAAAAAATAATGGGTTGATGGTTTTCCCTGCTTCGCCTTTTCTTTCAAAGCTAATGGAAATTCTGCAATAATTGGGGGACAATGGAAAATATTTTTTGCTATTCTAATTAAAGTACTAAATATACCACAGAAGATAGAGGAAGAAGTGACAGTAATTCAGGATATCACTATTTGATGACTGGCTGATACTCTAAACTTAGAATCATCAAGTATTAATTGTTTATTCTTTAAATTGAGAAATTTGAGTTAATCAGATTTAATCACAAACAAGCCAGCAGAAAGCAAATGATTCTTTGAATAATTCTTGAATAATCAGGGCTCATAACTTTCTTCTGAGATTTCCCCCCTAAATCAGGTCAGCATATAAGACGAGTTCCAAAAATCATGGATTACATTCTTCAGCCACAGCCACAAAAGGGAATTCAGAGTGAGCAATGAGCAAAGAAAAACCTGTGCACATGATACTCTAACTGGGGATATTGATTTTCTCCCTGAGGACAGAGACTTTTTCTCATTTACCTTTTTATTAGCAGCACTTAGCATAAGTTCATAAGAAGTGTTTGTGGAAAGCATGTGTGATTTTAAATGTCACAATATTCTCAACTCACTATTAATGGAACAAATTAGTGTACAAGGCAGGAAAAAAATTTAGTGTCCTTTAATTTAGTATAACTCTCATTTTGAACATGAGAAAACAAAGTCCCAAAGGTTAAATGACTTATGATTTAACCAAGATGACACAGCTGATTAATAGTTAACTGACATCAGCTGTGGTCAGTTACTCAACAACTATTTGCCAGCGTCCTACTATATCGAACTATTCTAGGTCTGAGGGCAATGACCTATGGGGCAGGGGACAGGTAAGTCAAAGTACTGGTCAGCGAAAGAATTACTTAGTCAACTATAAGCACCTGTCAATAAAGGTCTTAAATTGTTGTCAAAAAAATTACTTCATAGTAGAGAACGGACATAAGCATACTTATTTAATAAGGTAATTCCAGGTTGTCGCTGCTATGAAGAAAATAAAACGGCAGTGTGATAGAGGTGCTGCTTGAACCCAGATGGCCAGGGAAGGCCTCTCTGAAGCCACATCTGAGGGGACAGCTGACAGAGGAGCTGGTTTTGTTACTAGGAGAGTCCTCCACATGGGGGTGACAGCAAGTATAAAGGTCCTGGACTGTAATGTACTCAACAACAAGGAGAATGGCAGAAAACAAGGTCATGTTCAAGAGTCTAGTTTTATTCTGGTAGCAATGGAAAGTGAATTTTAAATAAGAGCTATGATTAAATTTTCACTTCACAAAAATTACTCTGCTGAGTACCGAATGAGTTCTAGGGAGACAAGTATGAGAGCAGAGACCAGACTGAGGCTACGGCCACAGCTCAGACTGGGTTCCTGGAAATGGAGATGGTGAGAAACGCTCCGATGCAGAATGTATTTTGGAGATAGAGGTGACAAGAGATACCGTGTGATGGACTGGAGGTTGGGGAAGGAGAGAAACGAATCGAGGATGACACCTTGTTTTCTGGCTCCCACAACCAAGAGACCGCTGATGCCAGTGAAGGAGAACAGTGGCACTGGAAGGAGGAAGCCAGATTTCAGGTTCGGCTATGTCGAGTCTGAGATGCCAGCAGATGTGTCAGAAGAGCTCAGGGACTGGCTGGAGCACGTCTGAGTCACCAGCACAGAGAGGACTGCATGAGCGCTGAGGGAGAAATGCGCAGAACTGACCATGTCCATGCACCACGTAAATGTTTATTTAGTGCGAGTGTTATGATCTATGCCTACTTATGCCAAGGAAGTGATGGGACCTATGGCAAACCAGAGTGCAGGCCCCAAAGGGGACACCCACTTGGCTCCCACTGGAAGCAAGGTCTGTCCAGTATTACAAGATTCAATAATTTGGAGGAAGAAACTACTTATCCATATTTTCATATAAACCTCCCAAGTTTTTACATACTATTAATTTTTAAAGTTTTTATAACACTGGAAAAAACCAATGACCTCTAATTTAGCACCTACTGGGCTGCAGGCAGGGTGCTAAAGTGACCAAGACAAACATGAGATAATCTTGACCACACAATCTACTGAGGCAAAAATAATCAGAAATAAACAGAGGTAAAATCGATAACAGTGTATTCTGTACAATGATGGAGCTGCGCCCACGTTAATATGGGCACTCAGAGACGGGACACTCAGGACAGAGGGAGCGGGGCAGAAAGGCGGCACGAGAGCAGGTGTGAACGGCAGCTCCAAGCAGCTCTGTGCTGCTGGAGAGCAGAATGAAAGACGCCGGTCTTTCACTGGCTTGAGAGCTCAATAGGAGACAAGTCATTCTCAGTTGTACGATTCACATAAATGAGAATACAAGATAGATAATTCCACTTTTGGAATTACTCTTAATAATTATTCTTAATATTTTAGTACATATAACAACATAAAAATGCATTTACCAATATTTATATGCAGACTACATACTCCTACTCACTTGTTTTTGAACTGCAAATAATTTTCTCTTTAAAATGTAATTTTTCATCTCAAAAACTATGTTTCTATGTAGCCCCAAAAGCAAAATGGTCATTTAAGTACTGTATTCCTTGTGGATCATGTTTCTGTACCGAATACCTGCTGTGCCCTCAACCCTGGCTGGATCACGCTCCTTCCTTCCCAGACCCACAGGACCCCGCTGCAGCTGCAC
>NW_006442103.1:4883896-4902834 GCF_000325575.1 Pteropus alecto | reverse complement strand
CACCTATGCCCCGTATTCACGGCTGCCCTTCCAGATTCTGGTACCCCTTGTGCCAGGTGCCATCTGCCGAGCAGAGGGAAAATTTCCTCTAAAGCATCTTCAGCTCATCACTTGCACCATCCACAGTGTTACTGCCTGAATTTATTAGGTGTCCACAGCTTTCATGATCAATTAAGTAGGAAAAGGAACTTATGACCTTTCAGCTATTAATCTTGATGTCATTATAATGAATGTTAGCCTGTTCTCATCACCTAAATCTGAAATACAATATTAGCAAATCCAATCTTGGCAATGTATGAAAAAGCTAATGCGTCATGACTAGGTTGGCTTTACCTCAGGATTCAAGGTCAGTTTAATACATCAAGCTCTAACTACTTGTACATTTTCTTTTGTGTTATGCTTCAGAAAGGTGTTTTTTTAAAAAGGCAATCTAATATGAAGATGACAATATATTTTCTTCAAAAGTTGAAAAGCATTTGTCAATTAGCTAGGATTGAATAAATGCAATGATTTTCTAGATCAAGGATTTTCAGGATAAAAACTGAAATTAGAAATAGTATTAATATTCAATGCCATGGTTATGCATGTGTGGGGCCATGAGGGAGATGTAAGTTTAAATTAATTATTATTAAATTTAAAAATGATGAAATCTCCAGAACAAGTCCTACTAAGAGATGGTGAAACATCCATGAGTCCAATTAAATGAACTCTACCTTCCATTTTCTTAAGAGCAGAATGAAAGAAAGCTGGAGCCTAATAGACTGGATTGAAGGTGGGAAAAACGTAGCTAGATCATCTGCAGAGTCTAGAAAATGCAAAGCCAAATAACAAGGAATGGGTGGGGCTTTTTCACAGAAAAGAGAAAGACTGGGGAAAAAATTCCGGTCACTGGAGAAGAATTTATTGCGTAAGAGAGTTTGTAGGCCATGATGAAATAGCTCCTAAGAAAATCCAAATTCTTGTTTATCAATCACTGATTACCATCTGCACTTCCACGATACACACCTTCATGTCATTCCTCCGCTCAAAACCCTCCAATGGCTCCCTGTCAAGTCTCAAGATGCCCAGCAAGGCCCCACAGGACCTGGCCCTGCTCCGCTTCCCAGACTTCCTCCTAATGCTCTCTCCCTTGTTCATCCGCCAGAGCCGGCCTGGTCCCCCGGCTGTTTCTTACACGTACTAGGTACAGTCTCCTTTGAGTTTTATTTCTGTTCCTGCTGCTTCGAATTCTCTTCAGATACTCCCATGTCTTGTTCCTCATTCCTTTCAGTCTCCGCTCAAATGTTTTCTTGTTTCGGCAAGACCTTCCCAACCCTCCCAGGTAAAAGAACAGCCCCCAGTCGATATCTACATCCCCTGATCCCTTTTTTCTTTACAGTTCTCATTACGTCTGCTATGTTTAAATGGACATTCATTAATTTTGTCTTATTCCACAAAAATGTAAACGCTACAGTAGCAGGGACTTAAGTTCCACTGCTCTATCCCCAGTGACACATGGTCAGTATTCAATAAATATTTGTTGAATGAATAAATAATAAGACAACAGAACTAATACAAAATTTCTGACTTACAAAGCTGTACATCCAAGTATAAATCAATAAACTGTCTTCATGGTTTATACATAAGTTGATTAATGTGTCAGTCCCAAAAATCTGATCAATACTAGCTACCTAACAAGATTAAGTTTCTGAACCTATAAACCACAGATCTTGATACTGGCGACTCCACCAAGATTCTATCACTTGCTTATCACTTCAGGCCCTATTTGGATGGCCAGCCAGGGTCACCCTCTATGACATCACTCTAAGCAAAAAGAAACTCACCTGTGCGATAATGGAAAGAATGCCAAGGACTGCTATGAATGCTGCAACACTTTCTGGTGAAAATTTCATTATCTAGAAGGTTTCCAGGAAAAGTTACATTAATAAAAAAAGGTTTCCAGGAAAAGTTACATTAATAAAAAAAGCACAGCAAATACCACACTATGCAACTACTTGTATATTAACATTAAATGTCCCACCCCACCTCCCCAAAGCAACTCATTTATAACCAAAGAATTCTTCAGAGAAAGACTCTAGCTTTCACTGAGAATCAAAATTATAACAAGGGTTAACGTGCTAAAAATAAGACCTACTTAAATAAATCTACATCCCTTAGGGGTTTAGATTTATTAAATTGGAGATAGCTATCAAGCACTCGGAATCCATTTTACAAATAAATATTACACCGTTCTGTGCTTTCAACAAGTGTTTAATCTCTACCTAATAAGATCAGTGTCAAGGAGAGAAAAAACTAATGCTCTCATTGTGAATAAATGCTTTAATAATATATGCTCTAAATCACAAAGAAATTTCTGGAGCAGGTAAATGGATGAAAGCATCCCATCACCTCTATAAACAACCCAGGAAAAACTCAAACCACATACTTTGATAAGGAAAATTGTATCTTTCTGCCTAAGCCAAAAGTCTTAATAGAGATACATAAGGAACATCAGCCACACTAAATAGGAACTTAATTTCAGTGAGCTGTTATTTATAAATTGGTAATCATTTTTAAAGGTCTCTGCGATCATAGTTCTTTCAAACTTAAGTTGTTTTGTTATGGCACTAGACAATGAAAGAAGAGTCCACCTTGAAAGAATGGGATTTACCTGTCTGAGGTATAAAAAAAAGCTGGAATATTGGCCCGCCTCCGGAAGGTAGGAGAGAAACACCGTAATGCAGATCAGCAGCACTATGGAATCCTGGCCTACTTTTTTTAAGGACTAGAACAAGAAGAAGATTGATAAAAGGCTTTATATCAAAACACTGAAGTACTCTTAAGACTATGCAGAGATTCTTTTGGCAGTGTACATACAGACACCTAGTTGTCTTTTTCTTTTTTTTTTATTTCAACCTCCCCAAACATTTTCAAAAGCGTCTGATAATACTTTTAAAAAATCCATCAAGATGTTCCCCCCAAAAAAATCCATGACAGAATGTCACTGTTGCACTGAATCATGTGTTCACTTTTTTTTGCCAAAGAGAAGGAAAATGTATGAACTTACCGCAAAGGGGTCAGCCTGTTCCCAAGAAATGGGTGCCCCCCATGATGCTGGCCGCATCTTCTCAGGCAACGACTCTGGCACAGCAACAAGGATAAAACAGATATCTAGCAAAGCTATGGCCGTAGCCAGGACCACCACTAAGCTGTCCCCATACACTCGTCCAAGGTAAGCTCCAATTGCAGGGCTTGTTACCAAACTTGCAGCAAATGTTGCTGAAACCTGAAACAAATTAAGGTTAAAAAAAGCATCTGTCAGGACACTCTGACTCCTTCTGCTGCACGGCACCCTCTTCCCTCCCTTCTGCCTGTGCCATTTCCTTATACTCTCTCCTCCTTCAGGAAGGGAAAAGAATTAGATTCTTAACTAAAAAATATGTAATAGCCTCCAAGACAATGGCTTTGAACTTTGCTAGAGCCCTTAGTTCAAATAAACCCCAATGACAAACTCAGGTAAAACAAATTTAAAAGTAAACAAAAACTTGGCTTCATTGAGGGAGGGCTAGGGGCCTGGAGTGTCCAAATGTCCCCACCGTGACTGCCAGTCATGCTAGTCCCTCAGTGCTCTGTGAAAGGAGTCTAAAACACAATGCTCAACAGAAATTCAATGTCACTGTGATTTTGCCCCAGTATTGAAATTAAAATTAAATGAATGTTAATTTACTCTGACACATATTTAAGGCTGACTGAAATATAGCTTAATGACTTTGAGGTTCATCTACTCATCAGTATTAGTGGTGAGTCTGGGTACAAAACTGGTCATCTGTTTAGGTGGCAACACATCTCTAACGATGTCCCTAAAACTGAGGAAATCCATATAAGTCTGGTGAAGAGACAGACTAGAGAGGACATAGGTAGAAAAAAATTGTTAATCCTAGACATATCTGGCCCACTGGACAAAATGGCATGCAAATGAGCAGATCTGACAGCACATGACATGAGACAGAGACAGACTACTCTTCAGAGGACAACAGAAATTAATGTTGGAAGTACGTGAGTGTCTGTTCCCTGCCCTGTGCTTTATTTTTATTCTGTTTCTACACCATTTTTTATTTTTGGATGGTGAATTTAAATGTCATAGGAATACTTATTTTTAGTTGTTTATTAATATTGATCAAGACAAGCAATTCAATTTTCAAAGGTCGGTTATTTGACAAGTATATAAAATTCTAATAACTTTAATATCAACCCTAACGTCCATCAACTGGTGAACTGATAAACAACATGTAGTTATCCCATACAACAGAATGCTACACAGCAATAAAACTATTGCTACACTTATCAACATGGATGAACCAGCTAGACAGAAAAGGCTACGTTTTATATTATTTCATTTATATGAAATTTCTATTAAAAGCAAAACTACAAAGAGAGAAAGTAGATTGGTGGCTGCCTGAGATCAGGGGTGAAGTGGGCATGGATGGCAGATGGGCCTCAGGGAACTTTGTGGACTGATGGAAATGTTCTAAAACTAGATTATAGTGCTATTTTGTTACGACAGCCCTAACAAATTAAATGCAGTGGGCGGTGGTCTCAGAGAGATCTGGGTATGCGCAGAGCTCTCGCACTTGAGTGGGGGAGGAAGCAATAGGTCTCACTGTGAGGGTCAGTAAGGTACCCAGAAATGTTCAGAGATCACAAGTGTGAGGTAGTGAGCAAAGATCCGATCAGAGAGCAGGTGTTTCATGTCGTGTCCCTTCCCCCTGATTCTCCTCATCTGACAGTCATTTCTTTCTGGTCAGACAGAAAGAGGACCACAATAACTGTCCCCCTTTTTATCTGCATCCATTCTAGAAATGTTCTATTTCTAGAAGATTTATGTGTGATTTACTAGAATATGCCTCTAATATTACATAAAGCCCCCAGGTTGAAAATTATTAATTTCAAAGATTAGGCTATGACAAAGTAAATTACTTCAGCAAAAGCAAAAACTGGATTTTGTTTTTGGACTGTGGTCATGATTGCACAACTATATAAGTTTATTAAAATTCGTTGAACCACACACATTAAATAGATGAATTTTGTCGTATGTAAATTATATCTCAATAAAGCTATTAAAAAATTCTATCATTGACTTCTTATCATTAAATGTTCTAAGTTTACAACTGAAATCGTTAGTTCTTTTGTAAATTTCTCACTATAGGTATTTCTCCCTAAAATCTTTCAATTCCATAATTCTTGTTACAGTGTCCTTTCAATCAATGAGTCTCTCATAAAACTAAGATTCAGCCTAACACAATATTCAGTCCTTATTTATCAAAAGAAGATTGTCTCTTATTTGCTGAAACTCATCACAGTCCTACTTCTAGCTATCTGTATATTATTGTGGTAATTATTTTATTCCTAGGTTTGGTAAGACAACAGACTACACTGTCATTAATTATTTAGTTAACCAAAACAGTGTCCAGAGATAGATAAACAATAGTCTATAGGCCTAATCTAGCAAAAAAAATGTTTCTTACATTTTAAGAGATGTAAACATACACATACAATAATATAAAGAGATATGATATGTGGCTCACAAAGCCACAGAAAAGGTTTGCTGATCTCAGAGCTAGATGTTAGCCTATTATATTTTAGATTACCATTAAATATCAGTAATTTTTAAACTCATGATATATTAAATAATTTCTCAGTTTTAGTATTCTGTTAAAAAGAACTTCTACAATGTAAAAATATTCTACTGAATAAAATTATCAAAACTTAATTGGCTTTGTACTGAAAAAACTGTTTAATGTAGTCTAATGGGATGATTTTATTATGAAATGTATTTTAGGCCAAAAAATTTGTAATGTAAAGGCTTGCAGTCCTTGTATAATGAGATAATTAAAAAACAAGGTGTTTTTTCAGCAGATACAAGGGTATAAAATATACACACATACCAGTCCATAAGCCATACTTCTTTCATGTTCTTGGGTTATATCTGCTACATATGCAAATACCACAGAGAAAGTCACTGCAAAAACCCCAGAAACAGAAATAACAGCAAAGTACCACCTAGGATTGAAAGATAATTGACAAGAAATGATTAGAACAACTACCATTACCTGAACCTTCCTTCATTTCTAAAAGCGAATGAGAGTAAGAAGAGCTAATTTCAGTCAACAGCTTACATGGATCCATTCTTCTATAAATCAGAAGCCACAGATTTTATGAAAACATAGGGCGAGGAGTGGCCCTTCAATATCAACTCAGCTACTATGCAGGAATACTTTAAATTAGATACTGTATTCAGGTCAATCTTTTACCAAACTGCTGAATTTTTAAGTGGCTTTGTTGTTTCTACTAAAAATAGCAACAAACTGAAGTCTATTATAATTCAATTGCCCATTTCCCACAATACTAACCCAAAAAAACAAAATTCAGTACATAAAACCAAAGAACAAGTTACTCTAAACTTATTTTGAGCCTATTTATAGAAACTAGATGTTTTTCCATAAGTTATCTTTAGCTCTTTAAACATTGGCAAAACAAATAACTTTTCACATGGAAGAAACCTGTATGGCAATGTTCATAAATAAAACTGAGAATAGTTACTATAAAGAGTGAACAAAAGATATTTTAAAAAGCAAACTACATTTTGCTATACATGATTCCAAAATATCTGGCTGAGAATAAGTTTCTATTATAATGCTGATGTTTTTAAAATCATGTGTAATCATTTGAACTTTCAAAATATCATTCCACCAGGACGTTTTGCTTACTACATTTTTCTAACACACTGCTTTCCACAACAAGTTTTTTGTTCATTTCCTAGGTTCATTTGGTAATATTTCACTTGTGTCATTAGCATTCAACAAGGGTTTGGTCTTCAGAGTTGTATCTCACCTATGAGAGGACGGTCCTGCCCCACATATACCCTTGGCCTTTCCAGATACACCACTGACATACAGCCCATCTATGATGTAGAATTAACTAACGTTAGTAATCAGTGGAATAGAACATTAGTCAAAGAATGAATGAATCTACAACTCATTTGGGCTCAATTACCTTGGGAAAATCATTCTCTTTGTGAGCTTTCCCTCCCTTCCTCCTCAGTGTTAATCGGGGTGGCAATGAGCCCAGCATCATGTAATTAGGAGTAGCATATGTCTGAAATCTGCCCAACCAGATGCAAGCAGAGGCTGGGTAGGAATACTGTAGTTTACTTTTAAGGAAAGTGACGTGCTCTTCTTAGCCAGTCTTTCCACCCTGCTGCTTGAAGTGTGAGACACGAGCTAGAACTCAAGTAGCCACCTTGGATAGTGAAGTGATAGTGGAGGACGGCAGAGCACAGACAGAAAGAGAGACTGGTTCCCAGGAGCTGCCATACCAGCTCTGGACTGCACAAGTCCAGACTTCTCTTAAATGAAGAGAGAGAAATAAGTTTCCTTAATTTTAAGCAACTGTTATTTTGAGCTTTACTGATATATAACAAAATCTATTCCTAATTAATACAGATAATGATGCTAAACTTTGTGTTTTTAGCATTCTACTTAACAAAAATTAGCAACCCTATCCAATCCACAAAATATTATTTTGAAATTTGGGCTGTGAAATCCAAAAGCAGGCTAGCCAGTTGTCTATAAGCTTCTTATTTTAACATCTAGTGCTAAAAACCTCATGAACTATTACTACTACATTTTTAAGGGCTCTCTTATCTGTGTCAAAGAATAAATAATAAAAGAATAAAATTAAAGCTTATATAGATAGAATGGTCAAAAAGTGAAATAAATAAGGGAATATCCAGAAAACAACAAACAGAAAGTATATTTAGTTGCTATAATCTGAGTACGCACATACCATGGGCTGATCTTCATTAAAGGAATTGGGGCACATGTGAAAAATACTGTTAGCAGCAAGAAGGATTTTCGGCCCCAAACATCAGAAAGAGCACCAATAAGCGGGGCACTGAGGAATGACAACAAACCCTAAAAAAAGGTAAATGAAAAAAATGTAAACTATGTATTCTGATGAGGCAAGTGTAACTCATTTTACTACGAGAGAAGAACTGTAAAACAAGTTTATTACTAATATAAGTATACCATTAAACTTTAGATAAACAACTTATTTCTTTTCTATATATAATTTAAAATTTTCCCATGACTGTCTAGAATTATCTGCAGGGCTCTGGTTGTGTATTAAATATGAAATGTTCTAATGGATTTTCAATCACTATAACTCCTTATTAGCATTTCTAGGGGGAAAAAATCATGTTATTTGCTTTTATATCCATAGTCTATCTGTTTATAAAATTTGTTGGTCAAATGAATTCAAGAAGAAAGAACATGTAAAATAATCAAGATTCTATCATACTGATACAGTTTTTACATTTATGCATTTTTAAAATAGTTCTTTTTCTCTTCAATTTATATTCTTGTTTTTAGTTTACAAAAGCATTCAGATCTCTGGAATAAAAATGCCAACACATAAAACACAGGGGAAATCTGTTATGACATGGTTTATCATTATACATAGCTGACTATATTTGAGTCAAATTATATTTTAAAACCCAGTTAGTTTAAAAGTGTTAAGTAATCCCCCAAGATATACTATAATTGTAAAATTTAACACTTAGTTGATTGGTCAATTAACTAAATATACTGGCAGAATTATACACAGAAATCCATATATGTATGTATACATGACTGATCCTACCTTTACTCCTTGAATTAGGCCATTCATCAGAAATGTATGTTTAGGGAAGGTTTCATGTAATACCTAAAGAATAAAAACAAAATAAAAATCTCATGCTGCATTTTAGTCTTAGTAAAACATCGACATTTATATTTTAAAACATCCCTTCATAATAAAATCTAATTTTATTTCAGATAAATTTTCAGACTTGTATGACTATGCATGAGTAACGAACCAAACATTTATATGGCATTTACTATGTCCCAAGGCATTAAATTGAGCACTTTACATATATTATCTCCTTTAATCCCTTACGACAACTCTCCTAGAAAACTGATACACAATGGTCAAATGTCTTGTCCAAGATTACACAGTAAAAGGCAAAACTGAAATTGAACACAGAAGTCCGGCTTGAAAGTCCATGCTTTTAATCACTATACTATTCTGCTTCCTACATATAAATGACTGACTTATAACTCCTTTACAGATACGTTTAAATTATCTAAGATAGGAGAGAATAAATAGGGAAACGTTAACTGCCAAAAAGTAGATCTAAGATTCTATAAAGGAAAAAAATCTCAAATTATGAAAATGTATAACTAGCTATTCTATCCTTTTCACAGCCTGGTCTCAAACCACATAGCAACTATTTGTCTGCTAGGTAGCAACTGAACCACTGGAAATCTTTGGTTTAAAAAGCAACCAGAGGAAAGATAAACTGAAAAAATTAAAAGCAGCAGCTACTATTTACAGCCTACATGTCAGAGGCTTTATATATACTCTTTTATTTAATCTTAACATTGTAAATTAAATAACATTACCACTTTACAGATGAGGCAACTGAGTTTTTGCCTGTCTTAAAAGCAAATGCTTCTTTCATTATACTATACTGTCTCTCAATAAAGACAATAGAGAATGGCAATGTGGGGAATAAGAAAAGTGGGGAAATCTTAAGAAGAAAAGCTATGCTAAGGAAACTTTCTGACATCTTACAAGAAAAACCTTTGGAAGGATTAGAATGCTCTCTTTTTCAGTTACTCTCCTGCCAATAGCTAGAAATTTCATAAAAATTAACTCACATATAAACATTTAAAAAATCAGAAATGAAATGTTTTAATAACTTTAAAAAATCTGAGAGTAAAATAAATAGTCCTTAAAATATTAACTGCCTCAGGAACATCTCTGTGGCAAAAGATGCTAATCCATTTACACAGAAGAGATGCAGGCGGATATGAGAGCAGGGTCTGTGCTCCACAACTTGGACCACGCATTTAGCAGCTCGAATGATCGAACACTGGTTTAGTATTTCCAGAACCATACATTTGTCAAAAAAGTCACTTCTTAGCATTATAGATCCTTAGACCTATGTCATAAATTCAGCCTCTCAAAGTGTTAGACTTCAGTCCTTCAAAATATTTGTCAGTATAAAATTCTTCTCTGTAGTTAACGTAAATCTCTTGGTTGGTGAAGACTCCACTATCCTTCCCTGGGCAGGTCTTCCACATGGAACACAGGATTCTATAAGCAATATCAGCTTAAAGCAGATAATTACAAACACATACAGTAAAAAAAAAAAAAAAAAGTGTTTTTAACTTCACATTTTTAAAACTAAGGCTATCATAAATCTAAAACTGAACCTTTAATATAATTAATGTGTCTTAAGATTGGTTATCTGTTAAATGAATTCAAAAAATATCTCTGAAATTTAAAATGTTGAAACTTAAACTATACATTTTGAAAGTTATGTATGGTGAGAGACTTAAAATACAAATTAAGTGAATTATATCTTCATCCTCATTTACCCTTTTAAAACAAATGCTACGCTGTGACTCTCTATCAAGCACCATTTATAATCGGGTTCAAAACATGTAAGACAGAAACAGAATGTTTAAAGGTGAACAGACTTTTAGAAACTTATAGCAAAGTGTTATAATTTGGTGCTTTCTTCTACCCCAAAGCCCACCCTTTCAGCATACCCCAACATGAGGGTTGAAAATAAGATTGCCAACAAAGTCAACAACTAAAATCTGTAAGTTAAAAGCCTCAAAATGAGCTAAACCTTTTTAAAAAGCCCACATTGAATTATATGTTAGTCCTTAGTGATATATACTAGATATATGAGAGAATCAGTGATATGCGCTAGATGTATGAGAATCACTTGTAAAAAATACACATGCCTGAGCCTCGCCCTTGAAGATTCTGATTTCAGCTAAATGGATTGGTTGAAAGGCTTAGGTGTTTTGGAAAAACTCCCCAGCTATCACTGATATTTACCTCTGGTTTAAAAAACAAAAACAAAAACAAAAAAACACTGAATTAATAGCACATTCTAACTGCTGAAAATGTTCATCTCTGGTTGGCAAAATCACTCCTAATGGGGAAGGTAAAGCCTACCCTGAAGCCAAGAGCTCTTATCAGACTGCTCCTGGTGGCTTGGAGGGGTGAGCAGGACTGCAGAACTTTCCTGTCCTCACACATTTCCATATTGCTTAATGTTTACAACAGGCATACACTGTGTCTCTAGCTATAAAAAAAAAAAGCATTACGTATTATATACAGAGAATGTATAAATACAAGTTTATACAAGTATTCCCATGTACAATTTTCCTTAGTGGTATTTCAGATTCTTGCTGTTCCAATGCACGAAGGCCAAAGCACCTCAAAGTACCTAGAGCATAACAAATCTCAGCATTCAGATACAACCTAATCTCTACAACTCAATGCTCGTTTTGCCTAGGTCTCTGTCCCCATCCCCCAAAGTTTCCCCATCACACAAGAGATAAATGTAGAACCAAAAAACACTAATTATTTTAAGACATGTATATATTACAGATGAGATATAACTACAAAAATGAAATTCTGGACTTAATATTCATATGTAAACTTTTTTTCCTGAGAGGATGCTTGAATTAAAAAAATATAATCAAGTGGAAAAGGTAAACAATTAAGATAATATTAGAGACAACTCTCCTTGGTAATAACTCATCATTTGCCATTTTAAAATTCAAGTATAAAGAACGAACAGGAATTAAGAGTAACTTATAACAACCATGGGAAGTCTTGCTATAAATCAAATAACTGGCAATAATGTTATAGCAATTATTCTAAGAAATGTAGTCATGCTGGCAAAAAAATTCATTAATTTTTTTAGCGCCTTCCATTTTCCTGACCAGAATTCAATTTGGTATTTTTTAAAGTTTTTAAAAAAAAAAGAAAAAAGGAAGGCTGCTGTCCTTTAATTAACGAAAATAATTAAGACTAAGCACAAAGTTAGTTTTCCCATATCTATGAAAAATGAACTAATAAACAAGCCTTTATATCTAATTAACTGAATTTCTTCATTGTTCTTAAAGAAGACAGTCTCCCTTTGTCTGGTTAGGAAAAAACCAATACTAAAGTTAGACAAAAAGTTGGCATATCTAAAAAATATAAACCGGCAGCAAATCTTAAAAATGGCTATACATACATCAAATCCCGATGACAAATTATGGAAACATCACAAAAAGCTTTTTTGATGGCTTGCTAAGTTTACACAAAATTTAAATCTCTCTACTAAGCTAGTGGCTGGGCTGCCCGTAACCTCAACAACCTAACATATGGAACCACTTACAACAAGCATTCCCAAGATTGAGCACTGGGACAAAGCAGGCATAGGTTCAAATACCAACGCTACTGTTTACTATGAAAGTAGCAAGCAAGTTGCTTAACTCTTCTAAATCTTAATTTTCTCATCTGTACTACATTTCTAATACCCTACTCAAAGGTGGTTCCGAGGATTAAAAGTGATAATGTATGTAAAGTGCTTAGGACTGTGCCTGGGCCCATCATAATATAAATGTATGTGGACTGTTTACTATTACAAAGCTCAAGTACTTTAAACCACAGGACTGATGACCCGCGAAACGTATTTATGTGTTACATTGGTATTAGATTATAAACAAGCACAATGGAACATGAGGAAAGCTAATATAAAGGTGTGAGACCACACAGTTATGATGGCATCTCTGTAGCTCTTAACATCGTTATTGCGATATAATGAAGCTGCAAATGTCATAATGAACTTGCATCATCTGATGAAGTTCCAAATCAGAGTACTTGGTTTATAAAGTTAGAAAATGTGAACATTAATGTTTGAAAGATTCCTATCAGAAATTATTAAACTAAAAAAAAAACACCTTCAAAAAGCCCACTTTCATTTATTTTAAAAATCTATTTATGTAAAACTGATGAGCCATTACAAGTAAATGAGCTGTTTCCTTCTAAAGAGGAAAGGATCCCAATCAAAACATACTCAAATGAGCATTCTTATAATTACATGTCAGAGAAATGTTATTATTCACGAAACTATTCTAACTTGCAATACAATGTTTATTACAAAAGGAACTGTATTTATTTGAGATTTTTCTTCTGAATCTTCTTTTAGCAATACTCACGAATTCATATACTCAGAATAACTGTTAGACATCCATATTTCATGTAGATACATGTTAAGGATCATGTATCCATATAATAAATATGCCAAAAATATGGAATATAAATTTTCTTAGACTAGTACAATCTACTTATATGATCACTCCATTTATAAACAAGCTTTTTGTAAAAACCTTTTCTATGCAACAACAAACTTATGAAAACATAAGAAAGTACATTGCTTTAAAAGTCTGTTCTTCTGGGATTTGGTAGCTGTATGTTTATTTTAATCACATCTTTTAAGATAAAGACTTCTGCCATTACTCCTCCCTTCGTTCTAATCCCCTTTAATAGGAGACAACTAACTAGGCACCTGAGTTGTCAAGCTGGCAGTGAGGTCTATTCTAAGGTTCCAAACCTGGGAATTTGGGTAAAATCAACTTAGGCCTATGAAAAGAATCACCTGCTACATGGTTATCTCTAGATCCTTGGCTTAAACTAAAAGATATTTGTATCTGGAAAATGCAACTATATGAATGAATCTCAAAATAATAATGCTGACTGATTCAGGTCAGAGATATCATCTCTCCTAAGCCTGTCAGTAAGAATACTTTCATCCAGATCCAAACAGAGAGGTGGCTGAGACCCTGTTTAAACACGTCCAGTGTTCACCTGGAGAATCACACCTGTCTGGCACCACCCCCACAAAAGTAGGAGAGAAGTAAAGGTTGAAAAATTCGACAACTAAAGCAGTACAATACAGTACTGAAGGGTCAAAAATATTAGTGGGAGAATTAACCATGGATATTAAAAAGAGCTGTCTTTCCCTCCGAAACTGCAGAGAAAGAGGTTTTAAAGTTAGTGATAAATAAGTTAAAAGATTACTTACCACCAATGTGGGTGCCGTCAATAATCCCCAAGCAAAAAACTCCAAAAAGATGACGATAACCGCATGATAAACACTAGGAGAACCTATTCCTTGAGGCTATAAAAACAGATTTTTAAAAAGTTAACAGCACATAAATAAGAGATACCAGAAATAAAAATCTGGTGTTCTGCTTCTCTGGGCATATTCCAATATTTCATGTTGTACAACCAATGGGAGAAGTCTTCTCCGTGGCCCACCAGTACTACATGTGAAAAGATATATTTGGAAAAGACAGTCAAATTGTAAAAATATCCCACAAGGTAAAAGAATAGCAATTTCTATCAGGATAGTTGGGTAAATGTTAAGTTTCACGGTGACATTTTGCAAATGAAATATCAATTTTACTTTGTTCAGGTACTTCCAACAAAGCAATTCCCAGATGCCTCGTTCTCTAACCTTTAAAGTCATTTTTCCGATTCACTTGTGAAAAAATTGTACATTTTTACTTTGTCAGACAACTGTATTCACAAAGCAATAAAGATTATATTTAAAAAGCAAACAAAAAATCATAAGGGAAATTCTACATTTGATGATACAAATGTAATTCTTCAGCTCTTAGCCTCTAACAGTAATGCTTATAAACAATCTGGTAATAACATGGCAATAATTTAACAACAAAACTGGGGACTACATCACACTAAAAATTTTTTGCACAGCAAAGGAAACTATCAACAAAACGAAAAGACAACCTACTGAATGAGAGAAGATATTTGCCAATGATACATCTGATAAAGGGTTAATATCCAAAACATATAAGGAACTCATACAACTTAACAGCAAAAAAACTAATATTGACTAAAAATGGGCAGAAGACCTGAATAGACATTTCTCTAAAGAGGACATACAGATGGCCAATAGACATATAAAGATGCTCAACGTCCCTAATCATCAGAGAAATGCAAATTAAAACCATAATGAGATATCACCTCACACTTGTCACAATGGTGTGAGGTGGTATCTCATGTGGTTTTGATCATTAATAAATCAACAAACAAGTGTTGGCGACAATGTGGAGAAAAGGGAACCCTTGGGCACTGGTGGTGGGATTGCAAATTGGTTCAGCCAATATAGAAAACAGTATGGAGATTCCTCAAAAACGTAAAACTAGAACTACCATATGACCCAGAATTTCCACTTCTGAATATTTATCCAAAGAAATCTAAAACACTAATTCAGAAAGCTATATGCACCCCTATGTTCACTGCAGCATTATTTACAATAGCCAAGATATGGAAGCAACGTAAGTTGTCAATAGATAGATGACTGGATAAAGTAGAAGTGGTGCATGTATACAATGGAATATTACTCAGCTATAAAAAAGGAAATCCTACCATTTTTTTGACAACATGGAGAGACCTAGGGGGTATCATACTAAGTGAAATAAGTCAGACAGAGAAAGAAAAATACCATATGATTTTGCTTATGTGAGAAATCTAAAAAAGAAAATAAATGAACAAACAAAACAGAAACAAACTCATAGATACAGAGAACATTTCCATTGTTGCCAGGTGAGAAGAGGGTTGGGGTATTGGGTAAAAATGGTGAAAAGGGATAAGAAGTACAAATTGCCAGTTATAGTCATGGGGATGTTAAGTACAGCATAGGGAATACAGTTAATAATATTATAATAACTGTAAGGTGTCAGATGGGTACAGACTTATTGGGGTGAGCACTTTGTAAAGTATGTAAATGTGTAATCACTATGCTGTACACATCTGAAACTAACATAATATTATTGTATGGCAACTGTAATTGAAAAATACATTTTTAAAAAATTAAGCACTTAAAAAACAAAAAACCCAATAGGACGTATTCTAAACTGTCAGAATGTACTTTTAAATTCAACTGTCCTAAATGATCTGCACTGAATAAGAAATCAACAAAACATTACATACATTGAGACTAATTAAAAATTATTTCTACATATTTCTTCAGCAAGCAAATTAACAATGTCAGTACTTTCATCAGTGAAATAGTACATAAAAGATTAAATATTTACTAAATTTAACTCATGAAACTATTCTTTACATACATACTTATGTTCTTTTCAAACTGAACAACTGTTTCTAAACTTCGGCGAAGTATGAGCCCTTTTGGGAATCTCCCTAGAAAAATGTATTGTGAAAGAAAATTGTGCAAACAACTTCAGGGGAGCAGATCCAAGTTAAGAACTCCTGATATAGAGTCACACACCTTACATGATTTACCCTAATGTGTACTCCTCAAACAGACAACCTACTAGTTAGGCTTATGCTGGCTTCAGAGACAACACTGAAACAGCATTTCAAGAAAAAGAAAACTTTAACTTATTGTTAACCAAGTTTGTTTAGAATGGTTCATTTCCTGCAACTGTTAAAAACTAGTAAATCTGTTCTAACTTTTTGACAAATCATTAACAACTAACTAGTTCTGTTGATAAATATTAAAACTGGCTGATCAGGATTACAAAGGTGTCATTAGCAGAACAACAAAGCAAAATAATTTTATTAACATTGTCGAGCACTAGGAAGAAAACTGGAGGGAGTCGCAGGTCAGCACCATTGGCCAGGGATGTGAAACACTGTTCAGAGCGTGAACTGTATGTAGCCTCAGACACCTGACTTTGAATGAATTCACCCACTGGTGAAACACACACAGACTATCAAATGGCAATTTCACTCCCTTTCTTAAAAAATGTGCACAGTGGTGGTAAGTTTGACCAATTATAAGGAGAGAGGTCGAAAGCAAATGCCATTTTAAAATCATTTCTATGACTTTATAAGTTATTCTTTTAAAAGTTATGTTCTTTATAGCTAGAATGGATTAAAATACAAATGCTGCAAAAAATTACCCTGACACTTATCGAAATAAAAACCACCTGATTACATATAGGAATAAATAAAGTTACAATAAAAGATTATCTAGAAATGTGCTGGTATACACATTTTCACTTTAAATATGTTTTTACCACTTTAATTCACATACTAGGCCTTGCAGGAATCAAAGATGCATAAACAAAGCCCCTATTCTAAAGGAGTGTCCAGTGCACTTAGAACAGAAAGTGAAAATAGCGTATCAAGATGATAAATGACAATACCCCCATGCCCAAAGCCCTCCAGAAAAGTTTTCATTTACTCTGTGTGCCCCCTTGAAAACATTGCTGGAGTAAAAATCTTATTTTGTGCCCAAAAGCAAGCTATGAATGCACTACAACTTCAATAAATAACAAGATAAAAAAAGGACAAAAATAATTTCTTCCAAATTTCGAAGGATCTGCAATGAAAGCATCTGCTATCAAGTGAATCAAAACTCCAAAGAGAGATAACAAAACTGAACTTTATTATAAGGAAAAAGGTGTGTTTCTTGAATTGTTTTATTTTTATCTTTTGCAAAGAATACTGATCTTAAAATAGCATTTGCTTTTATAAAATACAACCTTTTGTTACTTGTTTTTTGTAGATTTTATGAAGAATTTATAATATCAAGTCCTTAGAGTTGACAAAGGAAACCAGTATTCTTTCAAGCTATTTCTCTCCACATAGTAGTTCCTACCAACTTGGTCAAGAGCCAGAACTATCCATACATGATTTAATCAAATGTTTTAGAATTAAACAAGTATAGCAAAAAGATCTTAGGACTTGAATATTGAAGTTTCTTCTTTCACTCAAATGTCAAATCTACGACATTTAAGAAATATGACAGTTAACTAAGAGTATATTTTGAAATTGTTTTATATGTCTCTAGCTTTCTAAATTTTAGCATATTGACTGGGCCATGTTCTGAAATGTCAAAAGAAAAAAAAATTATTTCAAATAAATTTAGCAAATCCTCAGTGGCAGCCTATTTACACATTTAGCACTGTGCCAGCAGTTGATCAGGACTCCAACAAAATATAAATAAACATGAAGTAAAAGGAACCATTTCTGCACACGTATTTCACCTTTCCTATCTATTTCAGAATCGGATATCGAAGAATGCAACAAAGACCAGAAAGTGTAGCAATGGAGAAATTACAGCATAAAAAAGTATATGCGAGTTATTTTCAATTAAAAATCCTATGTCCCCTGCTGGTTAACTACAGCACACTGCCTAAAGTTTATTGTGATGACAACTATTTCTAAAAAGCAAAATTTTTTCTTGCCCTCAATCTGTCTTCCTTTCCAAGTGTCTTCCTCTGATCCTCAGGCCATGATCGATTCCATTTGGTATTTTTTATTTTAAAATACACAAGGTAATTTTAAAACAACAGGGTGATTACTGTTTTTGAAAAAGTGTAGATTTCAGTCTAGGCCCAGGTGTCTCCGTCAAGCTGCTGACTCGGAAAAGTGAAGAGGATAGCCCACCTTCCAACAGTGTGAACCATTCTGAGAGCAGCTAAGAAGAGCAGGACACTAACCCAGAACCACGGGTAAGAAGAAAGCTAATCGCACTACGTGTCCCAGCGCGGTCGCCGCGCCAGATGCCACCCAGTTAGTAGCATATGGATGGGCAGAGACTGCTCCCAGCCCCTTCGAAAGCGCGGCGACGGCTTCGCGGGGCCTGGTGGCGGAGGCGAGGGGCTCGGTGGGTGGGCGGGAGGACCTCGCGTCAATTGCTCCCAGCAGCGGAGGCGCACGTGGGGCTCAAAGCCTCAGGCCTCCAGGGGCTGCCGGAGGGCGGGCGGCAGGTGCGGGAGAGGCCAGCGGCGCCTCCCGGCGCACGGGCCCCGGAGGCCGCAGGCCGGGCCGGAGAGGACGGATCCCGAAGCCGAGGCCCGGGGCCCGAGACACCATCGCCGCGGATGGGGTGGGGAGGCGGGGGCATTCAGGAGCGGCCAGAGGCGGCAGAACTGGGGCAGAAAGAGGCTGGATGGGGGGCCCGAGAGACGCTCCCCGGTGCGGTACCCAGCTCACCGTGCCTCCATCCTTAATGATGATCTTCTTGGCCAGCATGATACTGCGGTTCGCGGCCCGTTTCTTTTTCT
>NW_006442103.1:4847555-4883685 GCF_000325575.1 Pteropus alecto | reverse complement strand
GCCGCGGGGAAGCCGGGAGGGAAGCGGGTGGGCTTGCCCAGGTTGCTGGCCGCCCGGAGACTGTATTTACGTTCACCGGCTCGCTTAATCCTCAAACAGCCCTGGGCGGTAGGGACCGTTAGAGTCCCCTTCACAGGCGAATAAATGTAAGTTTCTGTAAATTATCCGCTCAGGGAAATAGCACTGACAAACGGTTGTTGCATTGGAATTCTAGCCAGGCATCCTCAACTATCAGTGCTCCCTTCAACTGTGTTCTGAACAAAACGGGAACCGAAGGGGACAGTTGAAATCGTTTGCTAGAAATAAGGGATAAGTGAAGGAGTAAGGATAAACTGATATTTCAGAAATAGTCTTGTCCTTCTGGTCCTCCTAAGAGCTCTAAGTCATGTCCTCCTAAGAGCTTTACTGGAACATGCCTGTTTCCAGCTCCCTCGTCCAGAAACCTTTTCCTTGTTCCCTGCCAATAAAAATTTACATAACCTGTCACACTTTGTAGCCCACTACCTGTTTTGCCATATTGTTTAAAAACCAATTTTAGTGGGGGGGGGGTGTGGGGGGTGAAATGCTAGAAAGAACAATTGACACAAGTGGAATATGGGCTGCAGATTAAAGTATGACGATGTTAAGTTTTGATGTTCCTAAGTGTACTGTGTTACATAAAAGGATATCCTTTTCCTTAAGAAATATACACTGAAGTCTTAAGGAGTGAAGGGATGCGTGCTGCCTACCCTCAAATGTTTAAGAATAACACGTATATGTATGTGAAGAGGGGGAAACAGAGTGAAAGCAAAATGGCAAGATGTTAAAAATTAGTGAATTAGGGTATGATGGTTTTAAGCTATGTTCACACATTCAATGATATTTTTCTCTAGAAGAGGTGGAGTCTAATTCCCCTCTTGAGTTGTGGGCTGGGCTCAGTGACTCTTTTCTAGCCAACAGAATAAAGAAGTGACAGCGCAGACTTCAGAGGGTAGGTCACAAAAGGCACAGCATCTTCCTGCTAGCTTTCTATCATTCACTCTGGGCTCAAGTCTGGGGGAAGCCAGCTGCCATATGGATACTCAAGCCAGGAGTCCAGGAATTGAGGCCTCCTACCAACAGTGAGAGTTATCTTGGGAGCACATCCTCCAGTTCTTGTCCGGCCTTTAGCTGACTGCAACCCCTGCCAACATGACTAACTCCAGGAAACCCTGAGTGAGGACCACCCAGTGTAGCCACTCCTGGTTTCCTGACTCTCAGAAACTATAAGAGAAAAAGTACTTGTTTTACACCACTGAGCTTTGGAGTAGTTGTTACATGGCTATAGATAATTAACTAATACACAAGGTAAAGAGAATGTTCTTTGTACTATTCCTGCAACTTTTCTGTTAGTTTGAAAGTATTTCAGAATAAAATGTTAAAAAATTTGGTTTTCTGTTCCTTCTATGTACATAACTGACTAGAAACAGAAAACAAACCAATTTGCATGGAAAGAAAGGCATTTTAGTCTGATACTTCAAGTTACACTTTCCCATCAATAGATAAACTTATCATTTGTTTTAAACTATTATCTTGCTGAAACATTTTAGTTGAATTTTAACTTGAAATTCTTTAGAGAAAGTAATATGAGATGGATTTCATAAGTGAAGATATTGAGGGCTGATAAGATCATTTACTGTGTGGTTATTGTTTTTTTTATAGCCCCTCAAAATCTTACTTCATCCAGCTGCACCAGTTTTACCTTAAGAACTGATTATTGACCATTCATTCAAAAAAAAACATTGAATACTCACGTTTGTCAATTTTACTAGACACTGGTGATACATCAATAATAAGATATTATCTACATGGAGCTTGCATTATACTGGAGAATACAATTATAAAACAAACATAAAAGAAAGATAATTGCAGATTGTGATAAATGCTGTTAGAAATGATGTAATAAGAAATTTAACACAGCGAATGTCCAGAATGTCCCAGGTTTGTGCTAGAATAGTTGCAATAGGAAATGATAGAGATGAGTCTTGTTCTAACAGACTTATTGTATATATACTGTGGCTTTGTGATTTGGGGTTGTAAAGATTCACAGACTTTACATTAAGAGGTTGATATGTCAGGTTTCTTTGGTTACAGTCAACAGAAACTAGCACTAGCTTACATAAGCAAAAGGGAATGATTTGGAAGGATTTTGGGAGTTCCCAAAATTAGTGAGGTGGCCAAGAATCAGGCTTGGAAACACACAAGAATAAGGGTTTGGAAAGATGAGAACACTTCATGAGGCACCTTGGAAGGGAGAAGGATCCTTTAAAAAGGCAAGTGGCTAAAGAAACAAGATTGTATCACAGAATCCAAAAACCCCAAATGAACCATTTATTAAAGAAACTGCAGTTCATTACACTAACAGAAGAGGGCATTCTTTAACTATGAAATTCAGTCACCACATCCCTTAGCCCCTCCCTTCCACTGAACCAGCTGTTCTTGCTAATCCAAGAAAATTCAACACATTTTATCAAGAACAGAAAAAGCCACTAAAAACCTAACAAGGCTTCAATAGAAAGAGAACAAAATGCAGGTTTCAAATATAGACAATAAATAGAGGAAAGATATATCCAACATTCCAATATGAATATCATTAAATAAGCATTTGCAGACATAAAAGGATTCAACAAATAAAAATTTCAAAACAGGAAGATCTGAAATGAGAGTCGATCAAACTCAGGTAATATACGGAAACAAAATAATCTAAAAAATGAAAACTACAGGGTTCCTAAGAGAATAGATATAAACGAAAGTAAGAAACAGAGGAGAGGAATAAATCAGCTATGAGAACAAAAGGGGAAAAAAGGATCAGAATGAAAATGATGTGAAAAAAATGATCTGGGCTTCCAGGCAAAAACCAACAACAACAAAAAACAATTAACATTTTCGGGGTGGGAGGATCAAGTGGTGCCAGACTTGACAATAACACCAGTCAACACAACAATAAGGCAACACTTCAAAAAACTCAAGGGAAAAAAACTCAAGGAAAGTGTGAGCTAAGGATTTTATATCTAGTCAAGCTATAAAGTAGGCTCTAGAAGAAATTTTAAACATGCCAGAATTGGGGGAATACTGTACCTACAATCCTTCCTTGAATACTTTACTAGAAGAGCTTCATTCAGTGAAAAGTTGATTGGGAAGACTTAAGCTAAAGTAGTGGTGGAAAGGATTAAATATATTCAAAATATTTTTAATTTTATAACAAAGGCAGGGACTAGAGTGAGAATATAGTGTGTAAACAATGTACTAATCAATAGAAAAAAGGCAACAAAAATTAGATGTGTGAAAGGAGTAGCATACGTAGCATTGGTTCTTTGGTTATCACAAAGGCAGTTAGATGGGAGTCACAGAACATCATTTAAAGATGGCAAAATAAATAGTAGAAGCCTAGACAAGCAAAAAGGAGGCTCTAAGACATTACATAAAATGTTACCAGTATACATGTTCTAGTATACACTAGAACATACAAACCTTTCTAAACAAAAAATTTTAAAAGCAAAGAATACACGCTATTACATAGTGAAAGAAACACAGTAAGAATAGCAATATACATAATTTATTTTTCAAAAAGAAACAAACTAGAAACTAAATAAGATAATTAACTATAGGAGGTGGGTAGGAATAGGTTCTCTATGACAGCTAGACTTCTCTGAGTATATTTTTTATATAGTTTTAACTTTGAACCATGTAAAGGCTTCATATATTCAAAAAGTAAAAACTTTAAAGTAAATTCTAAAATTGAACACAAACAAATGAACCAATCCTATGACACTGATAACCAGCTGGAGAAAAAACAGATTTCCACTAACTTTTGAATGCAATACTCTGACTAAACATCCTTACTGGGCTATTATTCTAAGAAGAGAACTGCAATGAAACTTTAAATTTTATTCAGTATGTTTACCATTAGTAATATTGATATTATAATGCTGAAACATATACTACATAAAAAAATGTGAGCAAATACATGAATGTTATTTGGAACCAATATTTTAACTGTAAGAGAAAAGAGAGGCAAATATAAAATTAAAAAACCTTGTAATACTGAATTTTAATTGCAAATATCAATATGCATTCATGATCTCTTAAAATTATTTCCTAGCTCTGGCCACTGAATTGGGCTAGAAGCAAATGGAGGCCAAATCTCATCCTCCATAAAAGGAACAGGGCTCCTTGGAGAAATAGCTGATATTCCAGATTTGGGATAGGAGGAGTACAAAGTGAGCCTGGGACATCTTGTCCTGGAAGCAAGGAGGAACTCACACTAATGCAGTCACATCTAAAAGACACATGAGGTAGTTTGCAGTGATTTCCACTGGCTACTGGCTCACAGTATGAACATAAAAAGCACTGTGTCCATAATTGACTGTATAATACATTGAGTAATTTGAAAACATAGTGATAGTTGAAAAAAGAGGGGCATTGAGGAAAAGGAGGGAAAAATAGTCTTTTAAAAATAGAATATAAACTAATGTAGAAAATTTGAGAACTAAAAATTTTTTGAATCTCAATGTAGTAAATTATTCAGTTAAGAATCATTAATAGATGCTAAAGTCACTGAATAAAAGGAAACAATATTCTCATTGTACCAAAACATTACTCTAGAGATTATTAATTACTAAGGGGGAAAAATGACCTTTACAATGAAAGATCTGGTAGTCACCACCTTGACCAAATGACTGATTATCATCATTAATAATGAGACAATCTAGAATTACGTCTTCCCACGTAATATGTCATGGAGGAGGTGGGCCCACATCATGGAGAAAAACCCATGGGAGTACAAGAAAGGGTCTGCTAGACTAAAAGACAATCTAAAACAAAATATGAACCTTCACTGAATCCTGGTTCAAAACCAAAATAACTGTAAAAAGTCATTTTTTGAGACAATTGGAAATATCTGAATATGAACTCTGATGATACAATTGAATTGTTTTGAGTTTTCTTAAGTACGATAATGGTATTGTGTTTAATTAGAAAAATGTCCTAACTTTTAGATTAAATATGCTGAAGTATTTAAAAGTAAAATGTTCTGATAAAGCTAGTATAGCAAAATGTTAATATCTGTCGAATTTAGGTGGAGAGTCAGTGGGTATGCCATTCTTTCAACTTCTATGTATGTTCAAAATTTTTCAAAATGAAAAGCTGGAGAAAATTTTAAAAAATTTTTGGATGTCTTTAAAGGCCTACTTCGTGAGAACATGTGGATATCCCATGAATTTTTCAAAGCTAAAGTGGCACAATCTGACAGCATGATTGAAGATTTTAAAATAGTAACAATATTGTAAAAACAAAATATTCAAAATAAAAACAAATCTATTCTATAAAGCAAATGGATACAAATAGTATAAAGTACTGGAAAATTTGGGCATTATGCTTATAACGTCCAAAGTAAGCTTCAGGTTTTAAAATTCTAGAATTCATAGCAATACTTTTGAAATAGTCATAAAATGAAACATGGGCTCACCTCTGTCATGACTTTTTGTAATTAGTCAAACAAGAAATATTACTCTACCTTTGCAATACTATTTAGAAAACCAACTGAAGCAGCTTGAATATATTAGAGAAAGCATTTAGCATCATAATTTTTAACTGCTGTAATTACTATCCAAGCAGAATAAAATAGAATATAAGAAAACTTTATCCTAAAGGAGAAAACTTAAACCCTCAATAATTAGAAATCATGCCTGAATATGCAGTGTCTTTTAAAAGGGTAAACATATAAACAAAGATATTCACTTAAAAATACATCAGTGAATTTTGATTTAGCACATTTAACTAAACCTCTCACTCCACATTTAAATCACATTTTAACAAGAGTACATTTTCAGATGATTATTCCAAAACACTATAACAACTTTCATCATTCTTTTAAACTTTCAGTGAGACCTACTTCAAAAAGGATGGAAGTGTACATCTTGGGTAAACTCTTTATTTCCAAAGGAAAACCGTATTGTTTTAAGGAAGTTATTTTAGCATATTAGAAATCCTAAAGAAATAAATGTAAGTAAATGCATAAATGAAAAACTGATTAGATCCAATAGAAGGCCGATACTTAACCCTAGTAAAGGATGACCAGAAATGTAGACCTAATAAACAGAGAAGCCCTACTGTGAGCCAGAGTAACAACTGGATCAGTCTTAGTCTATTAATTCTTCTTTGTAATAGTGATAGTTAATGGTAATTTAAAATTAGCTCAAAATTGTATATTAATATACAGCATAAAGTTTACAATTTTTTAAATTTGTTGATCTTTAAGATATTCCAGCATTAAAAGTTGTCATTAAACATCAGAACTGAAAATTAAATGAATACTATATGTGCTATTTAGCACTGTATCTGATTATAACCATGTTTTTCTACTATTGAGTCATGTTTTATTCAGAATCGCTTGACAAAATTTCTGAAATTAAACATGACAATGTATAAAGGCCTTTTTAAGCAATTGTCATTGCTTGTGTCATCCTCATTAGTTGAGGAGAATATGTATAGAGAGATGAATGGTCACTTTGTAGTAAGGAATTTGGCCTTACCCATGCAAAGAAAGTGCTGGCTTACATCTTTAGGAGGTCCCAGTGATGAGTGTCTTTGTTATTCCTGGTTGGCCCCTCAGACCACATCTGATAATTTATACTAACAAGGTGACTCAGGGTGAGCCCCTAGAGCCTGATGTTAGCCAGATCTCCAGGGAGGGGCAGGGAGTAGAGAGTGAGTTTATCTCCATGTGCAAAGAACCAATCAATCATGCCAAGTAATAAAGCTTCAATAAGAATCTGACAGCAAAGCTTGGGGGAGCTTTCCTGTTGGCAGTCTTCTTTGTGTACTATTATACACTGTGGCCAGGAGTAGATAACACTGTCCATGACTCGATGGGGAGCAGACAACTTGGAAAGGAAGACTAGTGTTTGGCTCCTCCCTTAGATTCAGCCCTTGTTTCTTTTCCTTTGGCTGATTCTACTTTGTATCCTTTTTCTGTAATAAATGGATTGTGAGTATAACAGCTTTCAGTGACTTCTATCTTTCTAGTGAATTATCAGACCTGAAAGTGTATTTGGGAAACCCCTGCATTTGCAGTCACCAAGATACTCTCCACTATAGTAGAATTTCAAATCTTTGTAATTTGAAGGTAATTATTTCCTCTTTGCTATTTTCCCTTCTGGAGTGTTTATGTCATCAGTCCTGCTTGAAGGAATTCCCTTTTTAGGAACAGTGAAAGACTGTTATGATTACTACTGCTGGTCATTATCTGACTCCGCTGAATTGTAGTAACTGCTATAAGATTTAGAATGAGGTGTATTTGTATAGCACTTGGATTCAAGGAACATGATATACAGTATTTTCAACAAAAGAAGAATTCCAATACAAAAAAAATTAAAGAAGCTCTTTTCATGAGAAGATACCAAAGAAAAGTATGCATTTTTAAAATGCTGATATTCTTATTTTAGTGATCTTTTAAAATAACTAAAGTATTCTCTACAAGGTTACTTCCTCTATATTGCTTATCATTTGATCCCTATGCATTGAATTGATACACAGAGAAGGAGCAATTATATTCAAATTATGAAGAAAATATATAGCAACTACTATAAATACTTAACCATGAGGCTAGCAAACAGATAATTAATTTAAAACAAGTTTTAGGCTATTATCATCATACAGGTAGAGAAATTCTAACTAGTTTAAATAAAACCCAGTCTTTTATGCTAGAGCATAGGCTAGAAAAAAAGACTCCATGTGATAAAAGTAACTAGAAAGGTAGGGAAATGATCAGTGAGTCATTCTTGATATATACAGAGGAGACTAATTCATTGGTCAAATCAGACACAGGTGAATAGGGAACAAAGGAAATATTCAAAAAAATTTATATAGTTAATTATGAAAAAACCTATTTCCGTAAATCTACTAAATAATAACTGGATACCAAAAAATGACAAAGAAAATGTCAATTTTAAAAAGCCATTTAACAAAAGACCAGTTTATATAGTCCTTTGAATTACACCATAAAAAATTTAAATATACAAATTATATTCCCAAACCCAAAAGAATCTTTCAAACAAATAAAATACAGACATATAGACAAATTCAGAATCCAAATCATTAAAAATATTTTTTAAATCACAGTAAATTATATCTTGTAATAAGAAATAAAAAATGACAGTTATATACAATTGTTAAAGTTTCAAAAGCTCAATGATGGAGCAATGATGCCATAATTTATTTAAATAAGCACTATTCTCTAACGCTTATATACCCATTTTAATATTCTGTTAGATAATAGATATAAAGAGCAAATGTTGAAAAACTAAAACATTGAATTATAGTTATTTTTAAAACATCCTAATTTTGCCCATGTGTCCGAAGTTGTGAATTACAGTAATATCTTATAGAAAAGTCAGGTATTTTGGTAAAGCAAGGCACACAGGACCAGAGTTTGATAACAGTTGTTTTTTCTTTGGTCCTATAATTTAAATATGCTACATATCTTAGAGAGCCTTAAGATGACTGTCAATATAGCATAAATAATTTTTATAAACCTTTTCTTATGTAAAGCATGCATCTATATGTAATTAAATATTATAACAATGAAAGTGTAAATACGAGTAATGCTAAACCCTGTTTTTTTAAAAAAAAAAAAAATCAGTTGAATGACTATACAATGACATTTTAAAAGTCCAATAATTTGATATGTAGGAGAAATATCAATTCTTAAGAATAGTCAGCATTGCATTATGTCTACTGAGCACAACATCAATTAGTTTCAGATTCTTTCTCCTTGAAATCTAGTTTACATATCAAATTACTTTTCCTTCTATGAAATTGTGACATTCAATATATATTGATGTAAACATTTAAATTTTGCATCTCTAAACTACATTTTCTACCATAAAAGTAGCCTATAACTTCTCTAAAATCATTTATTACAGAACTGATAACATTACTGTGTTGAAACATCTACATGTGGCATTTCAAACTTTTATTTCTAAATACCATATTCTTAAGTTTAATAGAATATCAATTGGCACTTTCCTCCCATGAATTAGCACATTTTTATAATGAATAAAGTAGTTGAGAGATAAGTAAACTTTAAAAAGTATAAGAATTTAAATGCTCAAGGTGTCATCATTATAAAAGGTTAATACAATAAGGCTTTTTTGGAGGTCATCAAAACATATCGCACACAAGAAAATGGCATTATCTGTATTATGACAAGATATAGATTCATCTTTTGAAATATGACTATTTCTTTATGAATTAAAAATTATAAACTACACAACCCAATCTCTAATAACATTTTCAAACCTACTAACTGGAAAAGCAAAATACAATAAAAAATTGCTTTGAAAATATACTTTAGACTATTTTCTCCTTATAACTCTTGATTACAATTTTATAAATTTTCTTGGGAATCTTTAAAATTGTGTTATTTTGGACACCTGAAAATATTTTATTACTGTACTAACATGTCTGATATCCAATCATGCCCTTCTATCATTTTTTGAATTGTTAAAATAGGGACAGATTAAACCTGAATTAACAATTAATTGTGAATGCCTACTGATTAATACATAAGTACCTAACCAGTACTTCTTGTGGACTGAACATAAATCTTTACATTTAATCTCAAATTCTGTGCATTTGCAAGATTTAGATTTCACTTAGCAGTAGGTAATAAGACGTAAGTCTGAGTGTTGCCACAGTCTAAAAACACTATGCTCGAAATGTGGTAAAGTTATTAAGCAAATATTTGAACAGGTATTTTTACCTGGCCATTGAAAATCATTAAGTCAAGTTTCCAGAAAATTTACTTGGTGACATTTTGGAATCACCAGCAAAATGATTTAAAATATTTTGTAATTTTAACACATTTGAACTCTGAATGAAATAGATTAAGCCTGTGTCTTATAAAGACTAGGATTGCATCAGCAGAGTAACACAGCCCATCCTAATTAGCCAAGAGTACCCAAGTTTGTAAAATAGTATTTTTGAGCCAAATTCTGTTCGACAAAATCCATTAGAATGACATAAAAATATTTACTTTTTACAGTTTTTATACCATTACAACAGAAAACTTTTAAAAATATGTAAAATATGAGTGAAAGAAATCAAATACTTCTTATACTCAATGGGTAATTTTGTCTAGCAGATAATGAAATTAAACCTACATTCTGATTTTTTTGCCCAATCCATCTTATCATTTCTGCTATATTTTCTCTCCCGTGAGCCAAGTTATTAAATAACTTGTATAATTGTAACCTCAACTCTAGTGCTAATCAAAGTGGAAAAGAAACCACTATTTAAAGCCCAGCGGTGGCTTCTCCCCAGCAGCTGTGGTAGGGCCACAGAAAGGGAACTTGGAACTCAGCTAGCTCTCCCAGACATGTGATCAGAGTGTTCCTGGGTTTATGAGAGGCCCATGAAGTTCTGCTGAGCAGCCCTGAATTTATAGATATAGTGCTATTTAAAATAATGTAATATCATGGCAACCTGGAATGTCTCCAAGAAAAGTCATTTTGGTCTCAATTCATTGATATCAGTCCTACTAACTTTTTGGTGTTTTTTGTCAACAGTTGTAGATTAAAGGAAGTTTTTACAGATCAATGAGTAAAATACTCATTTAAAAACATTCTAATTGTATACAGTACATGCTTTGATAGTTCAAAATTCTCCAGATGGAGATATTAGATAATAATTTTAAATTATTAAATGAGTATTTAATCTCTTTAAATTACATATTAAAACTTTACTGGAAATTTACACACAGAATTTAATTTAAAGTAATACTAAAGATTTATTTGATTTACAGAAAAGAAATGCAATTAAGAGGATAAGGACAAAACTCCATTAGCGTAGAGGTCACTGGCTATTATCTAGCCAGAGAGCCTCCGGATTGCTTTCAGCAGTTTTGAAAGAGTAAAAGATCTTAACATGTAGATGGAGAAACAGATGTGTATATTTCTCTACATTAAATTTAAATATGAATTTTTATTCTCTGACAAATCAGACTCAGAATGTTACTTTACCAATTTTTGTGTAAGTGAACAAATAACATTTAGCAATCCTTTGCTTAGTAATCTTCTGTATAAATATAAAAATCTCAGGTACATGAAAATGATATTAAGATCAAACTTCTATTTCTTCACAGCTTTATAGGTAATTATAATTTTCAAACTTTGAATATTCCACATAATTTGATATATCTGTACAGAAATAGTAAGATTAAAAAACATTTAATAAGATTAAATAGATCTAATTTGCAGAAATTGATATCTGGCATTTGTTGTTTGTGTGCTCTTGCAAAGAGTGCATAGGACATTTATTTCTGCAGTAATCAAAAAGGTAAAATATTTTTTAAATTCAGATTTCAAGTTTCTTCCAATAATTCTAATCCCTGGAAATACTTTCAAGTTTTGATTTCTAGATGCAATAGGAATTTTGTTACATATACACATATTTTATCCTTAAACATTTATATTTTCAAACCATTTGAACAATATAATCAGATTCAGCATGATACCTTCTTAGAATCTGTAGAAGTCTTCTGTTAGGCTTAATGTTGAGATTCCTAGTGCACCATTGTGAAAACCCATTAAAGACAATATTCGACTATGCTTTAGTGGGATTTCCTGCAGGTTTGGGATCATAACCATATAGGAAAGTCGCTGCTATTACAAGGATGGCTCCAAGGAAAAAGACACTAAATAGATGAAGAAAAAATATAAAAGAAAAAATTGAATTAAAAGCAAAACAAGTTCCTTCTCTTCCTTTACTATACAAACAAGTATAATTTGGAAAAAAAAAATGTTCCTGTAATATGGCTAACAAATATAGTCTACTTAATACATTCCAAGTATTCAGCTAAGTGTTTTACATGCATTATTTCATTTAGTTCTCACAACAACCCCATGAGGAAGTAGTAGTACTGTCTTCATTTTTCAATATGTAAGGAAACAGGTTTACAAAGTAGCTTGCTTTAAGTCCCACAACTCTAAGCAGCAGATGGAATTCAAATCCAAGTATGTCTGACTCCAGAGCCTGCATGTCCATTCACTTCACTATACTGTCTCCCAAAGGTGTTTTAAATGTATTTCGTCTTAATATGTCTTTTGCCTACGATACATTGAATAATAAGATCTCAATTTTTTTTTAATATTTGAAAATATAAAAGGGAAAATTGCATTCTTTTCAAACCAAAGTGAAGTTCAGTTTAAAATCCAAGGTAGTAATAAGCAAAACTCAGCACCAATTTTTATAGGATGCTTTATAAAGGGAAATAAGATTAAATACAGGAGACTTACTTTATTTTACCTATCCATAGATATAATGCCTTTCTATGATTTGGAAATGACCTTAAACTGGTACTGGAACCTACACTGGACATAAGCTGGAATGCCAATCTTAACTTTTAACAGGTATGTTCTTCAAAATGCTCCTACAGGAACATGAATTGGTCTTGGTTTAAAAGTTTCTATTGACAGTTCAAAGTCACACCCCTACCTTAAAAACAACAAACAAAACATTTCCTCAGGAAAGGAAAAAGATCACTAATTCTTATTGAAAAAAAGGGCCCATCCTAAAGTGGTCCCTCCAACCTCATCTCCCACACTCCATCCCTCTCAGTCTATATAATTCAGCCACTCCATTCAGTGAACACAACGTGTCTTTCAGGACAGTGTCCTTATAAATGATATCTATTGCCTGCAATACTCCTTCTCCCAAGAAAATTGCTTATTCGTAAAACTCAGGTCTAACGTCTCTAAGATTCACTCCCCTTGGCAGAGTTACTCTATGACAACACTTACAATACTGTATTAAATAATACATTATTTCCAATTCTGCTCTCCTGCTCAACCATGTGCTCCTCATTTAATGTTGCCTAGTATAAGGAGCGCAATAATTATCTGTTATCATAAACACCTAGTGTTGACTTGATGCAAATGGGCAACTTTTCAAAAGCCTCAGTTGCAGGTATACATATAAGATTAAAATAACAAAACTTTCTACAATGTATCTTGAAGAAAATTACTACCATAAGAATATCTGGTAATTATTAACACTTTGGATAAGCTTCTGACTGAAAACTGCAGTCATTATGACCTTTTCTTAGCTTTCTGGAACTCTGGAATTGTGTAAAATCATATGCTTAACTGAAAAGTTTTCTGATCCAGCTTCCTATCCACTCCAGATATCCATTCTCTGATATCTCTAACAGGACCTACTAGCATACGTAATAATGCCAGGAAACCTCTGCTTCTCAAGGCAGCTATTTTTCCATGTTTCTGAGAGAAAAACATTTTGTTAAAAAAATTAGGAAAAAAAAACTATCAGAGTTTAATGATTATTTCAAAGATTTGAACCCCCTCTTTCTAACAGAATTGTATCTATACGTCCATGGCTGCATTGATCGTACTGTGATAATGACACTACAGTCCTGGGGCTCCTGCTTCACCCACCATTCCTTTTAAAATTCTTGTCCAAACAACTATTCTTCCTGCCACCGCCTAATAGTTTTTTCATGAGCCACCTTCTTTCTATAAACTGCCTACTTCAAGAATGTCTCCCAGGTTTAGCTCTATAAATTCTGCACTTTAAAATGTCATTATATGACTTATTTTATAACTTAGTAACATTTTTATATGGCTTTTATATCACCTTTTGTATGACCTTTTACTTTGGGGAGAAACCCATTCAGATCTATTGGGAAAATTCTAGCCAGCCAAATTGATATAAAAAGCTTTCCAGTGGAAGATTTTTTTGTGCATTTAGTTTGAAACATTTTTTAAAAGATAGTTAAATGGATCTTTTACTATTTCTGATCAGATCTTATGAAGAATTCTTACTTTTCTATATACTTTTGGAAATTTAAAGAAATAAAAAAGATATTACCTGGTGGGCACAAAATCTTGTAGCCAAAAATAGGATATCAGTGTTGATAATATTATGGATAAAGAGGTCGCAAATCCTTTTAAAATATTATCCGCATATTTTATAACAGCAGCTATTACAAGGCCTCCAAGTGCCTGCAGAAGTTTTAAAGGTTATTTTAAAACACAAACATATATAAAACTACTTTTCAAAACAATTACTCAATGAAGCTTTAATCCTATTGTAGTAGGTGATTTTTACTAAATATCTCTTATAACCAATAGTCTTCTAGGTTTTGTTCAATAGCCCTTTTATTTCTAAAGGTAGATAAAGTAACTAAGAGCGTAACCTGCAGTTCGTTATAGTGAACTTTGACCAAATTACAAATAAAACATCTATCCTCATCCAACTTAGTAATTAAACATCACTTGCTCAGATAAACATGAGAAGATTGGTCATACCGATTAGTGAAATACTTTTACTTCTGATTCAAAATGAAGTGTAACTTGAAAGTCATTTTACTAGTCTTTCAATAGTTTCATAACTTCACTTTCTTTCTCTAGTTTCTCTTCATTGTAAAGCCACCTTTCATTGCTGTCAGATTGCTTTTCCTAGAGCACAGTTTTAATAGTTCCCTTTAAGAGTACAGAAAGAACTCTCTACCAAATCTCTCTCAAATTCCAATTGTGGTTACTTAAATAATGAGATTTTACCATATCTCATAGTTTTGTTTTCTGCCAAACCCTACTTAGCAGCTCCCAAATCTGGGTTACCCACTTTAACAACTTCCACTGCACATCTCAAATGACAGAAGCTTTTTTAGAGAAAGTAACAATTGAGATTACTACAAATTGATATTTGAATTCAAATACTTCGCAATGTTCTCATTTGTCTATTTACTCCCTCTTGAATCTGTCAGTAACCTTTTTTACTGAAGTCTTCAGCCACTTCTTAAGAGGGCTTCCCTCTTGTTAGGATGAAAGCCATCGTACATAAACTCTCCTGACTTACCCTATCTCTACTTCAAATTTCCTCTGAATTTTCACTTATCATTGTCTCCTTTTATCTTAAAGACAGAAGTATCCTTCCTGCTTTCAAAACAGAACTATCCTTTGCCAATTTCACCCACCTTCCATAGGAACACTGCTCCCTACAGAAAGCCTCTGTGAGGGCAGTGACTTGTATCTTCATCTTTATATCCTCCAGTCTCAGTAAGTATTTTTTGGAGATGAAATTACTCAACCCTTGAACAATTTCAAATTATAAACTGAAGTAATATGACAAGAATGTTCAAATATGTAACTACAATATGAGGCTATAAACTGTTACAGATTTAAATACATAGAACTGCTTCTCGAGCCTTAATGGAATGACCACAGACTTCCTATATAACAATTGTAGAAAAATCAAAAGTTGCCCTCAGCTTCAACTCTTTTATTCTTAAACTTGCATTTTAATTATGTTAAATTTAAACACCACGGAATTCATTCATGTTCCCTTTCAAAGTAAGTTTTCATTGTGGCATTAAGATCAGTTCTATTTTAACTCCCCTGAATAAACTAGATATAGTGAGAGCACTAACAGGAGAGAATTTTCCTCACATCCGTCAGTAACTACTTTGATTATATTAAAATAAAGTTTATTAGCATTGAATATAAAACTTTAAATGCTTTACCTGAAGAACAACAACTATCCAGGTCATTCGGTTATATCCTTGAAAAAATCCATTTTTTGATACCAGTTCTCCATCATAAATGTATACACCCATTAATCCAAATATACTCCCAAAGAAACCTAAAAAAAAAAAAAGAATGTTTATGTCATTTAGTTTCTCTGGGGAGATATTTGTCCACTGGCATTCCAAATAATTTTATACTTTTTTTGATAAAATTTGACTACCTTTAAATTTTTATATTTCGACATTCATATGAACTTAACAAAAGCATATTTAGTACTATATGACTGTAAGACATAGACATGAGAATATAAAAAAGAACAGAGATTACCAATCTCGGAGCATTAAAAAATATAGAATGCATATATTACATGACTATATGCCTGTCTTATTCAAATATTTATAAAAGGCATATTTCAGTGTATCTTGTATCTTCCTATTGCTAGATCTAGATTTTCATATATTTACATTCATACCTGCATATATAAAAGCTCAGTTATGTGGCACAGCTGTTTTCCTTATTAAAAAGTTCTGAAAATACAAAAAGTAATATCCAAAAAAATCAGAACTAAGAAAAAGTCATAGACAGCATCAGAATCTGTCATTACTGAAGTCTTATTATTAGTGAGAGCATATTATCTTATTCATTGCTGAATCCCTTACCTCTCCACAGATCTCATCATATGACTACTGGATTTAAGAGATTCCGGGAACAATCCTAAACTATGAATGATGTTATAGATGTCTACAGGGGCCACATGTTAGGGGCAGTCTCTGGCAAGATATATATATATATATACTAAGAGTGCAAGGTGAAGCAACTTTTTTGATAAAGCTATAACTAATCAAAGTATTCCACAATGGAAAGAAACTGAAAGAGATGTGAAATGTTCTTTCCGAAATTTTCTTTATGCCAACTCTACCATTTTAATATGTCTAATTTAGAACAATCCTGGCATAATACAAAATTACAAAAGTAAATACTTCCAAGGATATTATTTTTTTATTATAAAAATAAAACTCGATAATTACAAAATAAATGCATATAGTACAGAAGGGTACATACATGTTATTATGTACAAATTTACTGTATTATTTCTATCTATTGCATAATATTCCACTGTATAAGTAAAAATATGAAATATGTATATAATACCATGTTCCAAGAATTGTTCTGAATGCTTTATGTATGTTAACGCACAACAACCCTATGAAGTAGATACTTCTTTGTGCATTTTGTAGATGAAAAAAAGAAACCACAGAGAGGTTAAATAAACTTGCCCGAGCTCGCACTGCTGCTAAGTGACAGACTCCAGATTGAATCCATGCAGTGTGGCGCTGGAGACAATGATCTTAACCTCTGCATCATTTAATCACATTGATAATTTATTTAACCAGTCTTCTAAATGTTTTCTGTTTTTTACAATTGTAACCAATGCTGAAATGAATAACCTGGACATCTATATTTGTGTTCTTGTGCAAGCATATCTGTAGGATAAATTCTTATCCAGATATGGAATTTTTACATTAGTCTTTATTTATTTAAAATTTTGTTAAATTCTCCCAAATTGAGCTCCAATGAGGTAATATCAATCTATACCCATAACGACTACAAGTAATAAGAATTCCAGTTTCTCTACTCTCTAACACTGGAGCTTTTCAATTTGCTAACCTTTGAAAATTTGATGTTTGAAAAATGTTATACATTGTTTTATGTTTTTGTAATTTTGAGTTATCTATAACTTATGTATCCATTTCAAAACTTTGAGTCATCTTACCATTAGATTGTGCTATGAGGTCAAACCAAAGAATAAGAAATCCATGAAGTACCAGAGAATCATCAGTTCTGACCAGTCTTTTAGTTTTTTATTGAATTATCTTATAATTCAATAAAATGTTGGGCAACTCACGCAAACCTTTGATATTTCTTTCTTTTCTGATATTTGCATATTTATGTAAACAGCTGACATCAGCATTTAGTATATTTAAGGCATTTTATTCTAAACATTTTATGTGTATTATCGGATTTAATCCTTACAGCAACATATGAAGTATTATAATTAAGTACACTTTATAGGTGAGGAAATATGTAAGTTATTTGGAACATCTTCTGAGAAAAACATAGCAACCAAGGATAAAGTTATTAAGGCTCCAAATGGTGAGGAGAGAAACTGGGTACAAAAACTTTTATGTCACAGACTTAAAATTCTATTTTCTTGAAAAAAAGGTATTCATTTAAAACACAAAATTTTTTAAAGGCCAAATCCTTGTCAGATACTCAGAACATCAGCACATTTTATGAAAGGCTTATTTATTTAAAGATATACAGAAATCGTTAAATATAAAAATATAATCACTTTAAAAAATAACATTAGAAAATATTTTATATTTACCAAGTTGAATATTTCTTATCCACACCGATTGTTTGGTTTCTTTTAAAATTTTCTCAAAGTAAACTCCAGCAAAGCCACTTGAAAAACATGCTGTGAGAACTGCCATGAGGCCTACAAATTGAGAGCCAGCCGAAAGTTCCTTAGAATCAAGCTCTTGGGAATCTGAGGGCCACTGAACAAAAAGAAAAACAAAATTGAAGTTTAACGACTATAATATTATGCGAACTGCATATTTAGAGCCCACTCTAAGACCTAAAGATAAAAATGCAACCAATACCATTCTTGGAGATTGCAGAGGAGAGCTTTTGAAAGACAACCCTGGAATTGTTTTATTTTTTCCCCCACAGTAATATTACTTTCACAACTTATAATTTCAAAAAAAACCCCTAAAAATTATAGAGATTGAATAAATGCACAGGTACACAAAACAGCCTCTATAAGTACTTCAGCTGTAGAAATTCAGAGTGTGAAGTATGGAGCAGCAAAAATGGGTCTGGAGCTGTTGGTGCATCGTAGAAGGGCCTTATGGGAGGGATCATGCTAACCATTTGGGGCTTTACTCTGCATATCAGTGTTCCTGGCACCAGTTATTTGCCTATTGTCATGTTTTTTGTTAAAAATCTGTGTTCCACCTGAATGATTACTTGATATTTTAATTTTAAATATCTCACTTTTTAAAATGCAATAGCTACTTTAGCTTATTTTAAGTAATATCGATGAAAATATGGGTTTGATATGCCAGTTATATTTTTCCACACCCACTTAAAATAAATATTAAAAATATTTATTCACGATATATATACTATACACTGGGGGAAGTGATGGAGGGCTGTTTGCTGAATGGCAGGAAATTGGCATGATTGGATTTGTTTTTAGATAGACCACAATGGTGACTACATGGAGGCTGAATTTGGGGGGATGGGTAAGACTGTGGTAAAAGATCATGTGAGAAACAAAGAAGGCATGAACTGGGGAAGGACAGAATAGAGACAGAGAAGACAGAATCAAGAAGTTTTAGACAGCAAAATCGGTAAGGTCTTAGTAACTGATTGAATGTACAGGCAGAAGAAAGAGACTAGGACAACTAATAGGCTGAGTAAAAATGACTGGAAAAAATAGAAACAAGTACAGGTTAGATGAGGAAAAGCTAAAGTTTAGTTTTGAATATGTTGAATTTATAATGTCTATTGAAAAACCAAACAAAGATGTGCAACAGGCTTTTAGATATACAAATCTGAAACTATAGGTGAGGACCAGAGCTGCTGACACAGTCTAAGGAGCCATTGGCATAAAGTGTTAATGCAAACCTCAAGAATGGGTGAAATCTCCAACAATAAGGACATAATTTAAGAGAAATTACAAGCCTATCAGCAACCCAATATCTAAAGGGAGTATTGAGGAAGACAACTCCAAGAAGGAAACCGATAAGGAATCATTAAAAAGATGGAAGAAGAACCAGGAAACAATAGTATCAGGAAGGCTGGCAGAAGAAGGGAGTGATTAATAATCTCAGATGTTCCAGATATCCAGTAAAAATCAGCTTTGTTTTATATGCAGTGTCATATTTCCCCAACTTGATCGTTCATTTCTTTATGTCAGATACTTTGATTAATATGTATTTTTTATATCGGTTACAATACCTTGCTCGAAGAAAGCCCTCAAAAAATCTGTCATTTGTGAGAATAAGCATGTTTCAATAAATAATAGAGCCATATTTTCCATGCGCAATAAATAAGGTTTTGAAACTGTGATAAAAATAAGGTATACTTATTTTGAATAGTTACCTGTACAAAAGCAACTCCTGTCATCAAAATTACTAGGGAGAGCCACTGGTACACACCTAATTTTTTACTAAGCATAGACACAGAAAATAGTGCCGTCGTAAGAATTTTCAACTGATATGTGACCTGAAAAAGAAAACGGCTGATATTATTGCTTGTTGGTTCGTTTCTTAAAAGACTACTAGAAATGTATTTTAAGTACCTGATAAGTAGCTGCATCTAGATTTGACAATGCCACATAGAGTAAATTATTCTGAAGAGTGTATATCCCTGATGGAATAGCAAGTTTAAGTGTTTCCATAGGTTTATTAAGAATTTCATCATGTAGTGTTCGATTCAGTGCTCTTAGACTACATTCTAGAAAAAACAGGAAATGGGCAAAATCAGTAATTAAGTAACTTTGAATAAGTTACATACCCTCTCTCAAGGCCTCAGTTTTCTCAGCTGTCAAAAAAGGAAAATCGGCTACATGTTAAGATACTTTAGGTCTAAAATATAGTTTTAATAGTGCTAATTTTTCAAATGTTAAGTATTGGTATATTAAGAAGAGCATTATCCTTGTATTCTTTCATTGTTAAATACAATCAAATTGATTATATATATACGTATTTACATATATACAATAAGTATTTAAAACCAAAAGCTCAAAGTGTTAATTTGTCAACCAAGTATCCTTATAGCAACATTATAGAAACTGGTATTTTGTGCATTCTATTTTGTTATCGGCCATTCATGCCAATTAATAATTGTGAAGACTTTCATTATAAAAAGAAAATAAATCAGTTAAAGAGTGAATTTGGCTGCAAACAACAGAAAACCCAACCAACGCTGGCCCAACCCCATAGGGATTTGTCTTGAATACGAATCCAAGTACAAAGCTGCTATAACAGCTCAGTGATCACATCAAGGACCTTCACACACACACACACACACACACACACTTTTTACCTTCATGCTTTTCATCTACCGTCTACATGACTGTTGCAACAAGGTCACTAAATAATTGCTTCACCTCTGGTTCTTGTTTTAGGCAGCAAGAAGAGGGGAAAGCAGTGGCCTAGAAGGCATCTTCTTTCCTCTCATGTTGCATAGCTAACCCATGCTGCAAGGGAGCTGGGAAATTGAGTTTTTCCTTTTATGTCCTCCACATTAGAGACAAGAAAGGGAGGAAGGTGTTGGAAATGGACTTTGAGCTAACCAACCTACAGTATCCATCATAAAAAATGTCCAAAAATCTTAGATATACATTAACCCCTAAAGAAAGGAGCATTCTACCACTTCACCAACAATGATATTTTAACAATGATTTTCTCTTCTATCATAAACCTTGAAAACTTGGATTCTGAAAACTTTTTAAAATGAAAATATTTTTAAAGAGTGCTATCTGATATTAATCCTTTCCTTACTCTAAGGTAATAGTAAAAAATTATGTAACTAAAATAAAATTACCTAAAGATTTTTTCTTAGTTTTAGCAGAAGAAAATCTAAAATATTATTAGTTCATTTAAAAATGTTGTAATTAAATTTTTAAATAACCAATGCTATCACATAATTTTCTTACCATTAGTTTAGGGAAGGTCTTGTTTCATGTTCCTGCCAATTCCTGGTATCATTAGATTTATCTTTGCCAAGCTGAGGGTAGTATAATTGAGTCTTGTTGGTTTTAATCTGATTTCTCTAATTGCTATGAGGGTGAGCATCTTTTTATATATTTATTGGCTATTCAGGTTTCCTATTCTGTGAATTGCCTATTTATATCTTTTGTCCCCTTTTCTGTTAAGTTGCTAGTCTTTTTCTTATTGAGTTGGAGGAGTTCTTTGTATAATCTGTATTAATCTTGTGTGGTTACATGTGATAAAAATATCTTTTTTCAATCTGTGGCTTGTTTTCGCACTTGATTCGATATACAAACATTTCTCATTTTAATGTACCCAAATTAATTATTTCTTTCCTTCATGGTTTATTTGTATTTTTGTATCTTTTTTGAAATCATTCATGGTACCAAAGTCATAATAAAGTTTTTACTCATATTTTAACATGCATACTTAACAAAGTCTAGAGTTAATCGAAATCTCTATCCTCACCTCTGACATCTTGACCAGAAGTTCTCAAGTTTTGTTTTTCTAAATGTCAATTAATCCACCTAGAATTAACTTTTGTGCAGGGTGTTTCTATTTGGTTCGCTGAAAGTTGGTTTTATTGTCTCTCTCAAAGCCAACTACTCGTGTCAAGGATACCTTTAGCTCCACAATACTAAATGAGTGGCTACTTTTTTTATTCATCTAGACTTTAGCAGCAAATACACCATTTTCTCTGCTTTCCTATTACCTTTTCATGTTTTTGTTTTCTTTCCATCTTGCTGATAACTCCTTCAGTCTTCTTTTGCTGATTCTTCCTTCTCAATCTGACCTCTAAACGTTGGGAATGCTAGTTTAGAGTAAAGTCAATCCTTGCCTTCAAAGCAATATATAAGCTCACAAATCCTTAGCTCCATATTCACATATTCTATTTTACATCTCGATTTGCTTGCCTTATAGGTATCTCAAATTTAACATGGCCCAAAGAAAAGCCTCAATTTCTCCCAAAATCTGTCTTCCATATATCATTCATTGCAGTACCCATTCATCCAGCAATTTAATCTAAAAACTTAGGAATTATCTTTGACCTGGATTTTCCATTTCCCTGAACTTTATACACCTAATCTACTAGCAAGTCACGTAGCTGTAGCTCAAAAAGACACCTCATAATCATCCTCTCTTCTCTAACAACATAGTCTAAGCCACCATCATCTTCTTGCCTGGACTCGTGCAATAGCTTCAAACACGATTTCTTGCACCTCTTCTTGCCAACTCCTTTCCTGTCAATACAGTTATCATATTTTTGTGTGTGTGTGCAAAACAGACCAAATTTTAAACAATTTCTCTTTGCTTCTACAGTGAAATTTGTAGCCTACAAGGCTATCCTGCGTTGTCTTTTCTGAATACCAATTCAATCTCTCTTTGTTCCATTCTCCTTCCAGATTCATATGCTCCAGCCACACTGGCTAATACTTTTTTGATAGTTTCAAAAGTACACCAAATGTACAAACAACCCAATTTAAAAATAGAGAACAGACTTTTCCCTAAAGATATACAAATAGCCAATATGCACATGAAAAGATGCTCAACATCATTAGTCATTAGGGAAATGCAAATCAAAACCACAATGAGATACTACTTCACACTTATTAGAATGGCTATAATTTTAAAAAAAACAAGTGTTGGTGAAGATGTGGAGAAACTGGAACATTGCTGGTGGGAATAAAATGGTGCAGTTGCTATGCAAAAAAAGTTTGGTGGTTCTGCGAAAAGTTAAACATAGAACTGCCTTATGACACAGCATTTCCATTCCAAATTATACACTCAGAAGAAATGAAAGTAAGGACTTGAATGGAGATTTGTACGTCTACTGCAGCATCATTCATTGTTCATTGCAGCCAAAAGATCGAAACAACACAAATGTCCATCAACACATGAACGGATAAAATGTTATAGATATAGATATATACACACACACACACACACAATGAAATATTATTTAGCCATAAAAAGGAATAAAGTTCTGATACATGTTACAATGTGTATAAATCTTGAAAACATTATACTAAATAAAATATGCCAGACAAAAAGAGAAATATTGTATGATCTAACTTACATGAAATATCTAAAATAGGCCAATTCATAGAGACAGAAAGCAGATCAGAGTTTTCCAAGGGCTGAAGGTAAAGTACCATGGGAGTCACTGACGAATTGTTACAGAGTTTCTGTCTGGGGTGACGAAAAATTTTAGAAATACATAGTGCTGATGGTTGTACAACTTTGTTTATACAATGCCACTGAACTATACTCTTAAAAATGGTTACAGTGGCAAATTCACATTTGTATTCATGTGTATATGTAACTTCTAAAAATTAATAATGTAATATATCAAAAAACCATTGAATTTTACACTAAAATCAATGAATTATATAGCGTATAAAGTTTTTTCTTAAAAAAAGAATATCAAATTAGTCACTGCTGGACTAACCAATGCAGAAATAAAAGGCCTTGACTTTAGTAAGTAACTATGACTTCTCTAAATTTCTAACAGTCACAGAATTACAGAGTTTGCACTTATTCTCAAATTATTATAAATGCAAGAAACTATGTTTTAAATATACAGTTTAACCAGAAGACACAAATAATGATATAGATTAAATAAATGCTTTTATTACTAGACTAAAGCTGTCATAATATAAAATGAAAAATATTGAAATGTTCTTTAATACTAGGGCATTAGATAATACAGTCGTGTTCAAGAATGTATAGTTACCTATATTAAATGTGTCATATCTAACACAAAACAAACAAATTGCAATGACAAAATAAATTACAATAACAAAACCTAGATACCTACTGCTGTCTTTGTAGACTAATAAAATGCAGGCCATTATCTTCAAAAGTTCAGCAACAACCACTGCTGTAGAAGATAGATAACGAGGTCCCTCCTCTTTTAAAGTCCTAGAATAACGCATTGTCAGAACCAAACTGGTAGTCTGAAAGACCAAAATTCCCAAGGAAAGGTATTTTAGGTTGGCAGACATTGTTTTATCTTCATCTGCCTGAAAAACAAAATAAACAGGGCAAATAAACAAAATTAGAAAATACGGAAACTAATATAATATAAGCCAGTAAGAGATGTCAGGTCCTAGATGAGACGGAGTAAGTACATCCTAATTACAACTATGAACTTTGAACCAATGACAAAAGCAACTATGAGAAGACTCTGAAAGATGGGGAAAAAAAATAAGACAAACTGGCTAGAGACCTCAGATTCTGAGTTTACAACCCAGCAATAAATTCTCTGGAGACTTTTTTGCCATCTGTGTATCTCACCTTGGGTGCTACAGCAGTTCACAACCTGGAACCACTAACAGGTGTAGATCAGCAACAAAAAATGCCCCAAGAGAAATCCACTGTCTCTAACCAAAGGAATAGGGAGACAGCAGCCCGGCTGATGGAACCCTCACAATTGAGTGCTGTGTAATCTGTGGGATGGAGCCTTGCTGACCCTGCACTGAGAGTAGAGGCGGCAGCCCCCCAGCCCTCCCACCAGGAGCTGCAGCCACAAAGACTACAGAGGCAGAGCCGGGTCTATCATTCCTGCCCTAAGAAAGGTGAATGTCAGCAAAGAGGCAGTAGTACCTTCTTCCCTCCCCAGTGACTGTCTACTAATATAGAATATTTAAGTAAAAACCAAGGTCCTATAACACTCAAAATGTCCATGATACAATCCAAAAATGAATATACTTATCATACCAAAAAACAGTGAAAAAAATCTCAACTAGGATGAGTAAAGACAATCAACCGAAAATAACACAGAATTGACACAGATGTTGGAATTATCAGACAAGAATTTTAAAGAAGCTACCGCAGAAATGCACCAACATCAAGCAGTTATAAACACACTTGAAATACTTTTAGACTTACATAAAGTTGAAAAAATAGTACAAGATTTCTTAGGTACCCTTCGCCTAGCTTCTCTCAATGATAAAAGCTGCAAAGTTCCTATATTTTCCATAAAGTAATTTAGTATTAACTCTAAGAAACTCATTTTATATATGAAGCTACAAATGAGTTAAAGTAAAAGGATGGAAAAAGACATGCCATGAAAAAAAATAACTATGGGAAAATGGCAGGGGCTATATTAATATCAGGCAAAATAGGTTACATAAGAATTATTTCTAGAACTAAAGAAGGGTATTTCAGAATAAGAGTCAATACCTCACGAAGATACAGCCATTATAAGCATATATATCTTAATAACATAGCTTCGAAATACATAAAGCAGAAACCTGACAGAAAAGAAAAAACAGATAAATCCAGAGCTGTAATATGAGACTTTAACCTAACTTTCTCAGTAATTAAGACAATACACACAAAAAAGTAAGAAAAGTGAAGATCTGAACAACACGACCACCGTTAACTGTTGTAGAATGGAGATGCTCCATTAAGATCCTCCTCCAAGGAAGGGCTTAACACGGAGTGTGTGGTCTCCACCCCAGGTCACATCCTTTGCCTCAAACTGATCTAAAGATTCAATGCAATCCCAAACAAAATCCCTCAGGCTTTTTTGGTAAAAATTGGCAAGCTGATTTTAAAGTTTCTATGGAAATATAAAGGACCTAGACAACCAAAACAATTTTAAAAAGGAAAAACAAAGTCGAAGGGGTTAACCTACTGAAATTCCATACTTACTATATAAGCTCTAGTAATTAAGACTGGTATTGACGTAAAGACAAAACTATAGATCACTGGAACAGAATACAATCCAGTACTAGATCCATACATATTTGGTCAAATGATTTTGCCAAAGGTATCAAAAAGAAAGGATAGACTTTTCAATAAATAATTCTAGAACAATGAGACATCTATTTTTTTTAAAAAAGAATCTCTACCCTTATCTGCCTCATACCAAATATTAACTAGAAATGGATCACAGACCTGTCATAAAAGCTAAAACTATAAATATTCAAGAAGAAAACATAGGAAGAAAATGTAGCTATAAAGAGATAGGCAAAGATTTCTTAGAATATAAAAAGCACAACCCATAAAAGAAAAATATGGCTAAATTAGACATAATCAAAATTGAAAACTGCTCTTCCAAAGGTACTGTAATAATAACAGAAAGCAAACCACATCATAGGAGAAAATATTTTCCATACATCTTGTATGCAGAATATATACAGAATTCTTACAACACATTAAGCAGAAGACAAACAATCCAATATTAAAAGGGCAGATCTTAATAGACATTTCACCAAAAAAAATAAATAAATGAGTGGCTAATAGGCACATGAAAAGGTGTTCAACATCAGAGTCATTAGAAAAATACAAATTAAAACCACAATGAGATATATTATACACCTATTAGAATGGCAAAATCTTAAAAATTGATGCTACCAAGTGTTAAAGAGGATTTAGAGGGAAAAAACCCTCAAACATTGCTAATGGGAATGTACACCACTTTGAAAAATTGTTTGACAGTTTATCAAAATAATAAATAAAAGTCAATCTTTTCATATGACCTAGAAACCTAATCTTAGGCATACCCAAGAGATTTAAAAACATACGTCCACACGATACCTGTATAGAAGCTTTATTTGTAACAGCCAGAAACTGGAAAGAACCCAAATTCCCATTAATGGTGAATAAACATATTGTGGTGCATCCATGCAATTGAATGCTATTCCACAATAAAAAATATTGATACACTAAAACATCGATGAATCTCAAAAAAATACAGAGCAAAAAAGTTTAGACAAAAAGGTATATACTACACAATCCATTTACAGTAAATCCTAGAAACGGTAAAACTAATCTGTAGTGACAGATGTAAATTAATGGTTGCCTGTGGTTATGGGCTGGGGGTTGACTGCAAAGGGACAGCAAGGAATTTTTGGTAGCAATGAAATATTCTATATCTTGACTGTGTGGTGGTTATATGACTGTGTTCATGTATCATAACTCACTGAATTAACTATATATTTAAAATGAATACCTTTTATTGTATATAAATTACAGCTCAAAACTGATTTTAAAAAATTAAAGATTGAGGACATACTAAGTAGCAGCATTCCTTACCAGGCTTTCCTCATTCTGGCTCTGATTTCTTCTGACTGATACCAATGGCATTCTGTTACTCTGTTCTTCACCCCAACTCTATCCTTCCCATGATTCCATCTTCCACCCTAAATTTTATTAATATGAGCCCTGTTTATATCACTTTACAGCTCTCAAAACCAAGCCACCATTTATGCTTCAGATACATGATCCTTTTTCTTTCCTTACCTCGTAATTATAATAGTACATAATATATTCAAACAGGTTCAACAATCATTATTTAGTGCCTACATTAGGCTAAGTACCACGGTTATAGAGAGAGGCTATCCACCAAGGCACAAAGTCTAATTACTAAATTTAGCAATTCCTACCTCCAACTGAATATGCCACAAACACAAACAATACAGCCAGAAATATAAAGTCTTTAATGGTCAAAAATATATACAATAATTGAAAAAAATTATCTTAAGTATTTCATTTGAATTTGAGAGAAAATTTTAATATCTCTTTGTCATATATAGAGAGAGGATCAAGCTTAGAGGAAAGAATACATAGACTTCTTTAGCAACCATTTATGTCACTTTTGTAAATCTGCATTAGAGAGAATCCTAACGTAAAGCATTTTAGAGGTGGAAGAGTTTAGAAATAATCTAGTACAATTTCTTCATCTTAAAAAGGAAGAAAACAGTGAACAGAGAAGTTAGATGATTTGTTCAAGGTGATATAATACTAATTGGAAAGATGAGGTTATATAGTTAAATATCAAGTTCCCTAGCTCCCATTACATGCCACCTGCAGAATTCCATGGTAGCCTTTATCTCTGTATGGAAGGACAGCAAGTTGTCAGCAATCTACATTTGGCAGAGGCATCTGATTCTCTTGGAAAATGTCAATGATTTCAAATCTTTTCAAGGAATGGTTTGTTCATTCTGTGCAGCTAAGACCATAATGTACCTGTTATAAAAGCAATGCTCTAATTTATTTTCAAATTAAAATTTAAAGGTCAGATTCTAAGCCAGAATATAGTATTTTACTATTTTGCTTTTCCATTTCCAAGTATATATGGCATTAATATATTCACCTTGCTAATACAGTTCTTAATTATTAATAAAATTCTTAATAGTCTCTTACAATGTATTTTAAGTCTGTGAGATAATAAAAAATATATATTGTGGTCTCTGCCCTCCTGCTCTTGACACCTTTGTAATTTTCTGGGTGACAGGAGACTTATGTTCTAATGTGGCAACTCTGGATGGGCTACTGGATGGCTCCTAAATGGGGGCTGGTCACAGAAAGAACATGCCATAATTAGAAGCTTGGAATTTTCAGCCCCACCCCTAACTCCATTCTCTTGAGAAAGGAGAAGGGCTGAAAGTGGAGTTAATAATCCAGCATGCCTACTTGATGAAGCCTCCATTAAAATGCCAATAGTATGAGGTTCAGAGAGCTTCCAGGTAGGTAAATACATCCACACTTGGAGGGTGATGCACCCCAACTCCACAGGGACAGAAGCTCCTGCACTCAGGACCCTCACAGACCCCTTGTCCTATGTACCTCTTCTTCTGGCTATTCATCCATACCCTTTGTTATATCCTTTAATGAACTGGTAAACCTAAGTAGGTGTTTCCCTGTGTGCTGAGGTGCTCCAGCAAATTAATCGAACCCAAGGAGACAGTCGTGGGAATCCTCCATTTGCAACCAAGTTGGACAGAAGCTGTATGTAACCTGGAGACCTACTACTTGCGACTGGTGTCTGAAGTAGGGTGGGACAGTCCTGTGGGACTCAACTCAGCTCTTAACCTGTGAGATCTGATGCTATCTTCAGGTTAAATTGAGTTGAATTGTAGGATACCAGCTGGTGTTGTAAGAAATCGCTTGGTGTGGGGAAATAAACCCCACACATTTGGTGACCAGAAATGTCAGAAGTGAAGTGTTCTGTATGAGGGATAAAGGAGACATACAGCAGGGAAGAACTGGGTTGTTTTTCTAATACAAAATTAAAAAGTAGAATCTATGTAAAACAAATGATTATTCATACTAGATCCTGTAAAGAATTTAATTTACAATTCTGACCGAGGGCAGAATAAACTCAAAATGAAAAAGATCAAAATACTAGTGTTTCTAAGTTTGATTCTGGAGTACAATACAGGTAAAACTAAGTATTTTCACTTAATACAAACCATAAATGCACAGCAAATCCATATATATGAAATTGACCAAAATAATTATGTTCCCCTTCTACAATTTATAAAATTAACCTTGTTTCTTCATTTTAAAGTCTATAATATTTTCCTATTGTTGAAAACAAACTTTAAACAATTTCATGTTTAAGATTTAATTTCAGTCCTTCCTACATTTTTTTCTCTTTATAACTCTCCTTCTTTTACCTTTTTACATATTGCCACTCTTCTGGTTTCCAGAATATTCTTTCACAAAAATTTCCTGTTTAAGAATACCAATAATCAATAAGAAACTGTGCTAAGTTCTTTCACAAATGTAGCCGCATTCAATTTACTGCCAAAGTCTTACGAACCAAACAAATTACTGTCCATGTTCCTTTAAGGACTCTGATGACTAAGCTCCCTGAACCCACATGGGTTTAGAGAGGATTGCCAATTTATAGCAGGATCAGAAAAGTCAGAATGTTCCACTTTCACCTTAACAGCTAAGACCTGAAAAATGCACTTGAAGGGAACCAAAATTTTGGCACCTTGAAGCTGCTTTTTGGGATAATGATTTTAAACTGTTTATTAAGAAACAAGCCTCAGAAAGAACCTTTGCCCCTTCCGCACTTTCCTACCCAAGAGATTAAGACAGAGAAAACTGCTTCAGGAAGGAAATCTCAGAATGCTGCTTAGCCTAATTTGAATTAAGTATGGTAAATAAGAGGACATCAGGTGGGAGCCTGTCAGCTAGATACCAGAAGAGACCCATTGTTTCTGAGTTGCCCAGCAAGAATTCGCCTGTCCGGTATGTCCCACTCTTCCTGAAGAACTTATAAATTGCCCACTCTCACTTCTGAAATCTAATACACCATGCCCCCTCTATTTTCTCCTTTGTCTAAAATGTCTTATATACCCAATGCTGCCTTGCTGACTTTGGAATTTTCTTGCCTATGTGAATTTCCCGTGCGCATGTATTAAAATTTTGATTTTCTTAATCTGTCAATTTGATTATTAACCCAGCTAGAAGAACTTAGAAGATCAGAGGAAAAGTATTATTTTTTTAGCCCCCACACACTCTTCCAGATTGCTAGAGTAAATGACACTATTTCATTCTGATGGCTTTTCTTTGTTTCAGTTTGTTTTTCAAAAATAGTATTCATTTATTATAAAAAATAGTATATTCTTAGAAAAATATAGAAATTTAAAACTTTAGTAAAATTTGAACCATAACCCCACCACCTAAAGACATCTAGTGATATTTTCTATCGATTCTGCCACTAATTTTTCTTGTTTCAGCTTTTTGGAAATCCCTAAAGCACAGGTCTTTAGTAGCAAGGAGAAAATAAAGTACCTAAACCATTTTGTATTCTCACGGAAAGTATTTCAACAACCTTTTGGGTTTCTTAGTCTTAAAACACCAAATGTTTAGTCAATGTTTTAAAATGGTAATAAAATTTATAGATTTTAAAAAATGACGAAGTACCTAAGAAATTCTGCAAATCAATTTTCCTCCTATTATGGAAATGAAAGGCTAAATTTCTAACTTACAGTTTTTAAAATGAGTTATATTTACATTTTCTAAATGCTAGTCCTGAAATAACTCTCCAAGTACAGTATAATAATCTACTAAAGGTAAATAAATGACATAATAGAATACATATGAAAACATAAAAGTTCTAAAGTGGTATGCAAATATAAGTTCACATTATACAATAGTCAGAAACTACTACTAGTTTAAAAACAAACCTTTCAAGGTTTTTCCAAGTAAATGAACAGAAAAAGACAACACATAAGGAAATGCTGACCTCAGCTGCAAGTTTCTTTCCATCATCTCCCATGATGCCAAAACTTTAAAACTGCCACCTATAACTGATATACAGAAGAGGCATGAGAAATAAATTAACTAAATATTAAACCATGTTCAGAGCCTACGAAGTGCTGCCAGACCACGGTAAACCTACAGAACAAAGGAAGGTTACTTCAGAGATTACTAACAATTTACCTATACAATAAAGGAAGACGAGTCTTTTAAGTCGTACCCTACACAAAATAAACCCAACCATTCATTCCCTATGGCCAAACCATGGGGAACCTATAGAACAAAGGCTAAGACTGATAGCACACCTTTAACGCTGCATACCTATACAATCGAAGGAAAATAGGTAAATAAAGTCTTGAAACGTGATTCACAGAAACTGAGAATGACATATAAACTGAATTCCTCGAACACTAAAGGTCTGTCTCTCTCATTCTGTGTCTCTGAGAGGAGACCACACTGTGGAGGTTATTCCTTCTCTAATAAACTTTCCTTTTGTCTCTAACTCTGCCATGCACTTGAATTCTTTCCTGTGCGTGGTCAAGAACCCTCACTCGCTTCTCCCAGTGTAGTTCTTGAGTCTCCACTGGGGGGATTCTCCCTGTCCTGCATCATAATTATATGCTTAATAATAACAAATGGCTTTACTTCTGACACCGGCATTTATATATCTTCTTTTCTGACTATCTCAAAAGTAGATATAGTATTCTCAAAAAGTAGCAACCATATGTTGTAGTTGAAATCCATAATAATCCTGTAGAAATACAAAAATCTTATTTTTTTATAAAAGTGAAATAAATTTGAGTCAAAGTTAATGTATACTATCAGTATAATCATTTTTGTTTCTATGACAGAAATAATAATCTTAAACTAAATTAGTTCACTCTCAAGTGTTTAAAGAAAAGTACATTTCTGCTCCATAACACTTAAAAACCAATTCTATTCTTTACCATTTCCAGTTCCTATTACAGTCTAAGTTAAACAACTTTTCAGTGTTTCTCCTTCCTTTTCTTCCTCAAGGTATCAAGCAACTTTAGATAATTACTTTATGTAAGTTAATTTTTAACTCGTTCTTTCTAATCTACAGAATTTCCATTACTACTTTCAGGCAAAAAAATAGTACTCAAATATTTCTTCAACTACACAAATATGAAACCTATTTACATTTTAATTTTAGATGAAAAATTATTCAGTATTATTGAACTCTTTACACAAAGTCAATGATTTGAAAGACATAATGACCTAAGAAGTATAGCTCTAAGATCCCCTTCAGTGTGTGGTGCCATGTAAAACTGTCTTCCTTCTCACCCTCCCATTTCCCCACCTCTGTGCTTTTCTGCTCTAGTACTTTCTGCTATGATCATTTCCCGCCACTTACAGCCAAAGGCAGAAGTTAAAGGTTTTCTATAAAGAACAGAGAGTAGTGAAAAGCCAGGTAGGGTCCACAGACATTAATCATTAGTAAAGGTTCGAGACTAAGGAGACTGGAGGCCGAAATAGTAAAGACACCACACAATTCTCCACAACTTGCCATCAATATTTAATACAAACTTACTATAGTCAGGCACTGTGATGAGCACTGGGTACACAATGAATGAGACAAATATCTGTTTCTCTGTGGAGCTTATCCTCTAGCATGGAAGACATGTATTCAAATCATTCAAAAAATAGTCTGGCTAAAAAAATCTGCACAAGATTTGGAAGGCAGAAGTGAAGCAAGAGCCATTGCTCTCAGAAGTCTGTCAGGGTTCAGAATGGTGAAACAGAAACAGAGGTACTGACAGGTTCCAGTTTATCTCCACTCTTCCCTGCTCTAGGTCAGCTCTTCTTCCCAACTGCTGACCCTACTGAGAAGCAATGGGCCCAGCCTCTCCACTGGACTCTTGACTGTGGACATAAAGAGACAGCTGTGCAGAGGTCAGAGCTTTCTACAAATTTTTCTACAAGCACCACTGTGTGGTCCTACTCTGGCTGCAGGATACGGCTGGCTCGTAGATTCCTTTGAAAGCTCTGACTTGTCTACCCATGTCAGTCTTTCAGAAGGGCTTAGTTACTTTCACTAAACTTCCAACACTCTCTTCTTTGACTTTTACTTCCCCTGCTTCTCCCACAATTGTGAAATGTCTTCTTACTATTTTACATCCCTTATTCTGCTTCTCTATTGAACCTAACTGATATAGTTGGTACCAAATGTGGTCCCAGAGTAAAAGTGCCATAACTTTAGAAATCTAGAATCAGTTTTCTGATCTGACTACATTTAGGTCATTAATGTTTTTCATTGGAGTTCATCAAGCCAAGGGAAATATTACTTAAATTATCACCTGTAATCAAGATTGATCAAGTAATGGCTGCCACAAACATTTTACTGGAAATAGGCATAAAATAGTTTTCACTGGTTGCTTCTAAGTCAGTTAGGAAACTTGGATTAACAAAATAATGAACCTGAGGCCCAAATTCACAGTCCAAAGTCCAAGGACAGAAATCAAAAGCTTCTATGACTGTTGCCCTAAAACAACTTACCTTGTTTAGGTGCAAAGCCAACATTTCTTAACCCAAATCCACAGTCTGATACTGTGGTAGACTGAAATAAAAAGCCAATTGAGTTTACAATTTTACAGGGTCTCAGGATCCTATATTCTATATATTTTTACATCTCTATATCCTGGCACATGACCAGACATAAAAATATGCTTGAGGATTATAGTAGGCTGAATAATGGTCTTGAAAAATATCATGTCCTAATCCCTAAAACCTATACATGTTATCTTATTTGGAATAGGGGATTTTGCAGGTGAAATTCACTTAAGGATCTTGAGATGGAAATATTATCCTGGATTAGCTAAATGAGCCCCAAATGCCAACACAAGTGTCCTTATAAGAAATAGAAGGGGAAAATACAGATACACAAGAAGAGAGGGCAATGTGAAGATGGAGCAGAGAGAGAATTGAAGATGCTGGTCTTGAAGACCGGAGTAATGTACCCGCACAAACTAAGTGTGGTGGCCACCAGCACTGGAAGAGGAAAGAAACAGATTCTTCCCTAGAGGCTCCAGAAGAAGCATGGCCCCGCTGACACTCTGATATCAGCGTAGTGATACTGATTTGGATTTCTGGCTTCCAGAACTCTGGGAGAATATTTAGGATACAATAGCTTTTTAGAGGTTAAAATCTAATGTTAAGCTACCAATTCATATTGATCTGCAATGAAGGCAACCAAAATTTTGCTACGCTGAAGCTGCTTTAGGAGATATAGATTTTAAGGTGTTTATTAGGAAAAAAAGATTCAGAAAGCACCTTTGACCCTCACCTCTTTCTTGTCCAAGAGAATCAGACACAGAAACCTGCTTCAGGAAGGAATCTTAGAATGCTGCCTTGGCCTAATGTAAATTAAGAATAGTAAATAAGAGGACATAAGGTTGGTGCCTATTAGCTAGAAACACCCTGAGCCATTGTTTGAGTTGCCACGCAAGAATGTTCCTGCCACGTATGGCGCACTCTTCTTCAACTAGCTGTAAATTGCTCTCTCTCACTTCTGAAATCCAACACTCCTTCCATGCTTTTCTCTTTTGTCCAAAAATGTCTTATATCACGCTTATGTGAATTCTCTGAGAGCATAAATTAAAATTTTGATTTTCTTTTCTTAGCTGACTCTGTTGATTTTATTATTAGCTCAACTAGAAGAACTTAGAACGTGAGAGGAAAAGTATTTGTCCCCAGAGAAGTATACATGTTAATAAACTTCTGTTTATTTTTCTCATTCATCCATCTTTTATTATAGGAGTCCCAGCAAAGAACTCAAAAGAGTAGAGAGAAAATTATTTTTCCTCCCCTATAGGGGTGATAATAACTAGATTTATTACTAGGATTAAATGAATTACTAAAACATGGAACAGAAAAGCACTTTCAAATATAAGATTATTAATTATTGAAAATCTGAAATAAGGTTACTCTACAACATAAGATTTATCCTTGCCTCTAGGAGTGCTACAAGAGTTTGATTATTTCATTATAGGATTTAATGTAGCAATTATTTATTAAGAGTCTAATATATCTAATACTGTGTTCATGTACTAAAGTGCTAAACAAATTTAAAAGATACAGTTACAAGCTTTAAAAAGCTTACATTCTAGTAGTGATAAATTTCTCAAATAACCATAGTACAATGGAAATGTACTATGTATGTAATGTAACAAGTATCATAAGATTTATAAAGCCCTAACCCACAAGAGAAAAAGAATGTTTTGGACTAATGGTAGGCTTCAGAAAGCTTCTTAAGAAGGAGGTGGCATTAAAGAGTAAGAATTCTTACAAAGATGGTGAGGAAGTCAATTATTCCTTGCAAGAAGAAAGGATGTAAGCAAAGACCAAGGCAGGCAGGTGTAGAGCATGGTCAGAAATTATATTTCAAAATAACTACTCCAGTTTGGCTACAAATTAGGATATGTGAGATAAAATAATTTTTTTAAAAAAGAGGGGGAATGTAGAAAAAGGCAAAGGAGGGGTCAAATATACATGACAGATGGAAATTTGACTTTGGGTGGTGAACACACAACACAATATACAGATGCTGTATAACAGATTTGTACACTTTAAACCTATATAATTTTAACTAATGTCACCCCAATAAATTTAATAAAGTTAAAAAAATTTTTTTAAAGAGACATACTGGTCTGATTGGAACCATGGAGAGCTCCAAATTACGAAGAGTTTTAAATGACACGCGAAGTAATTTTAAATTTATTCTGGAGCCAATAGTCACTGAATATTTCTAAGGAAAGA
>NW_006442103.1:4846521-4847544 GCF_000325575.1 Pteropus alecto | reverse complement strand
TAAGACCTCTGGCTTTAAAAAGCAGTATGGAGGTTGGGTGACTGGAAGCGGGGGACCGGCTGAGTCTAGTTTGGAAGCCATTGCTATTGTGCTAATAAGAAGAGGGAAGAGCCAGATGTAACACAGAGGTAGTGGGAATGAGAAATGGAAGAACTAACTTTGAGTTGCTGAAGCAGAATCAATATTTAGAAGGAAAGTTAGGACGAGAAATGTAAATTGAGAAGTAATTTCCTTAAAGGAAATAACCTGAGTTTACCAGTGAAAGTGAATAAGAGCACCGAGTGAGAAACTGTACCAAATTTCATCCTTACCAAAGGTGAATACTGATCCCCAAAACAAAAACCTTTACTCTGGTTCCATTTTCAAATACTGCATGTAATCGAACATAATAAAAGTCAGAGTTCTACTACAAAGTAATGAAATGTAAGTGGTTTAGTAAGCAAGACCATTGCTACATTTAATGTTCTTTAATTCCTTTGAACCAGCATTCGGGAGAGGTGTTCAGCTGCTTTCAACAAATATGTTAATTAAAACCCTCCCTTTCTCAACACACAGAACCCTCCCGCAACACAGACACACCTACCCCTGGTTCTGACAGGGATCCCATCTGGCCTCGGACGGCCCTTTCTCCGTACTGGCCTCACCAAGGCCAGCCTTACCATTTCTTGAAGTCCCTGCGGCTTCTCGAGCGCGGGTGTCAGTCTGGTGGATCCGCGCCACCCAGAGTGAGAGAGAGAGCGCGCGCGCTCACGGGAGGTTCCCTAAGGAATGACCGCCCGCCTCGGCCACCGCACTTCGCTCGGCACCTCCGAGGTGCCAGGCACACCCTGCCGTATTCATTCGCATGACACACCCCTTTTCTCGGGCCCTTTTTCCTCCTCCACCCAGCACATTCCACACGTCGTCCCTCGGAGTCCCAACGTGTCACTTCATTCGCTTCCACCCCTCCTCAGCGAGGCTTTCAGGTCTCCGGCACCGTCCTGGTCATGCAGACGGACTTGGCATCAGTCTCGGCCACCCGGG
>NW_006442103.1:4827014-4846336 GCF_000325575.1 Pteropus alecto | reverse complement strand
CGCAGCGCTGCCCGCCGCCGCCGTCGCTGCCGCCAGCCCCGTACGGCCCAGGCGTTTCCGGGTTCCCGCGGTCCCGTCCCCCAAACGCTCCGACTTCCGCCTCGGCCCGGGCAAACGCCGTTCCCGGCTCTGTTCTGGCAGCCCCGACTCAGCGCTTGCCTTCTCTGTCCCCAAGGCGTGGCACCTGGGCTGCGGGTGGAGCAGCCCCCGGAGCCGGCTTCACCGTCGCGTCACCGCACGGGGCACTGCCTCCTGCTAGATGTGGCCTGAGGGTACGAGGCAAGACGGAGCGACTCCCGTCGCGGGCCTCTGCTGCGCTGGCCTGCTGCGGAGGGTGCCTGGGTGTCCGGGGTGCCCGCCAGGGAGTTCCTTTGCGAAAGGAAAGGCAAAGTCCTTTAGGGCAAAGACCATGAGAGGGAGTGGGGGAGGTGGATCCAGGAAAGAAACAGTCCGCTTCTAAAAATGCCAGCCACTGACACTAAAAACCAACGAGGTTTGCTCTGGCACAGGCTGCCACCCAGTAGCCTGGAAGAAGGCTTATTCATTTGGAAATGATTGCTTCTTCCCTTCCTGGAGGCCCTTGAGGCTGAGCAGAGCCCCAAGCGGCGACACCAATGGGCCTAGTGTCATTATCCAGAACAGGGCAAGTGGGGGAAGAACAAATGGGGTCAGAGGATCTCAGGGTTTTAAAGGACTAATGCCTTCCTGGCTTCACGGATACCTTTCAAACTTTTTAAAAGGCCTTCCAATATCTTTACTGGAAACCCTCCAACTACTGTAACCCATTCTGGTGATTGACAGGCTGCACTTAATATTCTAGGTTTAGTTTGATCATCCACTAGTAGAGCTTCCTCTTAACACAATGCTGCTATTGAAGAGGAATTTCTCACTTAAATGGCCAACATTTCCAATCAGTTCTTTGTTCTGCTTCTGTAAACTTGCTTGCTGCATAGGCCAAAGATCTTGAGATAAACTGAGAACTCACTCTCACCTTAAGATGTATTGCTTTAGTACTTGTTAGAAAATCCCATGCTCTCTAACTACCCATAGCCCATAGCAATTTCAGAGGTCTATAAATCAGCCCATGCCAACTGTAAAAACGTGAGTATAAAAGTGAAATTGCCCCTAAGTTCAGGGTCCAGATTTTCAGAGCACTAGCTCTTCTGGGACTTCCAGCATAATAAAACTGAGTTTCTCCAAATTCCTGGGTGCTGCTAAATTTCTCCCTGGTCTGAGTTTTTTGTTTTTTGTTTTTGGGGGGGGCGGGTTTTGCAACTTTTCTGCAACACTATGCATCAAGCCTATGTCTCTTTTTATCGCAAATGATATAAACTATGTCCAAGAGAGCTGTAAAAAGAGAGAACGTCCAGAAAAATACAATTAAATAGCTGTCTTAGAGTAGATTAACTGGCTTTAAAAATTTTTGTAGTAAGATCTTGAGAAAAATTCCTGGATGGTGGAATATATATTAGATCTCAATGTTCAAATATTTTGAAACTAAAATTTGCATGGTACATAATAATAATAGCTAGGCAATATTCTAAGAATATTCATTTCATTCATTCAAAAAATAGTAGGTTATTGATAAATAAATATGATTGTGAAAGGAAAGATTTAAAATATTTTAAAAATACACCAGCAGGAAAAAATACACTTTATGACATAAATACATTTATTTATTTATTTATTAGAGAGAAAAGAAAGACATTTTAGTCTGTCCAGTAAGCTTTAAAATGAGAAAAATGAAAGGGGGAATTACTTATGAAACGGTAACATGTTTTAACATCTTGGATGGGCATGAAATAAAAAATGATTCTATGCAAATAAAAGCAACAATGAAAATAGAGGGCCATGTATGAGATCCACAATTGATTTAAAGATATGAGCCCCAAAACTGGTAACCAAAAGAAATTAATACCTTCATTAGCTTTTCCTAGCTTTACAATTTATACTCTAATAATATCGAACTGCTTTGTGTTTCCCTGTATGTACCATCTATAATACCTATTCCTATTCCTTATGCTAGTCACTAAGTATAGAATACATTTGTACTGCTCCCTCATATTTTTTATAGCTTGCCCCACTCATCAGCTCAGATATTAATACAAACTTGAAGACTTTTCTTGTCCCCTTCCTCTCAGGGGTCTGAACTTCTTCTCTGTGGTCACATAGCATCTTGAAGGATTCTGTGAACATCTAGATAATTTACTTAATACATTGTACCTGTTTTATATCTACCCTTTCTGCCCAACACTTTCCCTAAGGTCAGTACTATCCTATTAATCTCTGAATCTTCAGCCCCTACCATAGTGCTTAGCACATAGTAGAAATTTAACACATTATTTCCTCAACTGAACTGAACTGGTTGGTGATAATGTAACAGACAAGCCAGACAGTACAAAAGCTTACCGAGAAAGAATGTCAGCAGAGCCTAAATTGTAACTCTAGGCATCTAACACATTCAAAAATGTCAAGTCAGTATCCAAAGCCTGAAGGTCTTTAAATAGTAACAATCTAATAAGAATTGTACTTTTGTGTAGTTTGCCCTTATCATCTCATTTAACCCTCACAACAGTCCTATAAAGTAGACATTAGTATTTTACAGAAGACCTGTATTTTATAGAAGGAGAAACTGAGGCTTTCAGACATTAGGTAACTTACTAAAGTTCCCAAATCTACTGAAAGGTAAGTTGGGATACAAATCCTAATTTTTCTGCCTTTAAAGTCTGTGCTTTAAAACACTACCCTTAGGAAGAAAAAATAGTACAGAAGAGAAAGGAGCACAGTTTAGGAAAAAGGTGGCAGACATCAAAAGTAGCAATAGGGATAAAAAGTATCAGTAAAGAACAGCCGTAAAGGAAGAGAGAAAAACAGCAGCTTGGGGACACTGGGGCAAAGGACCAGCTTTGGCCTCTCTGTCATAACAGATCTGAAAGGCAAAGTTTTGGCTCCCTACAGACATAAATGAGAGCAGCATATCTAAAGACAGCCAAAGCCAAACAGGACTATGTATCTCGGTGGACCTGATTAGAGTTACCAGATTAAAATACAAGACACTTAGTTAAATTTAAATTTCAAATAAACAATGAATAATTGTTTAGGATATTCAATACTTGGGATATACTAATCCTAAAAATAGTTCACCGTTTATCAGAATTCAGATTTAACTGGGTAGCCTATATTTTTGTTTGCAAAATCCAGCAACCCTTTTGAAAGCATGAGAGCATTATAATATTGCACAATAACTAGTTTCCAGTGGTGCCCCAGAGAAATTAAGACGAAATCAAATTACATTGGGTGCAGTTGACACAGCAAGCATTGAGCATACAAAGTAATAATCCTCAATCAGTATCTTCAGGCAGAGCCAAGCCTGGTAGTTTAGGGACTTCAATGGCTTAAGACTCAATAAGAAAAAAAGAAAGAAAGCAGGGACGATGGTGATATATATTTTTAAGATTTCTGTTCAAAACAGTTAAAATACAAAAATGTTCAGTGTTTAGAGAATTAAACCTCAGGTTTCCCGGTGTCACTTACACTTTGTTCCTACTTGTCAGTGCCAAGCTGATCGAGAAGGGAAGGTTTTTGTGGTGAGCCGCCCAGGTGGAAGAATGGACGAGAGGCTGACATGAGAATGAAACAGCAGGCACCGACTTTACTGCGGGGAGCGCGCTTCTACTGCGGGGAGTACAGCTCTATTCAGGGGAGCGTGCTTCTGCCTCTGCTCTTCTTCTGTTCCTCTTCTGCTCCCCAGGGGACCGCATGGGCTCCACATATATCAGAGTACAATAGTGGCCTTCAGCCACACACGCATGTTACAATAAGCTGAATTATGTTTACAAAATTTAGGTGCAGGCGCCCGACTACACGAATGAAATATTCTAAATCCTAGGTCCTATTCCTAGCCGCGAGCCTGGATCACAGCCAGACCTGGGACCAGCCAGGCCTGAGACCCACACTACTCAATTAGTTCTTAAAACTATTGAATTGAAATCACAGCTCATGAAGGTGGCCAGTGGAGGGGGACAGTTTGCTTTTTCAAGCTGCCAAATTAGTTGAATCTGGCATGTTGTTGTTAGTTTTTTAGGGCAAAGAAAGATTACTTGTCAATCATTTACTTCTAAGAGTGGTTGAATGAGGTCGCTTCTGTTTCATCAATAGCAGTCATGATCGTTTTGCTTTGAGGTGGATCTGTAGAGTTTAACACTATAGAACATCCATCTGACCAGTATGAAATGAACTTGCTTTTCATTTACTCCTTTAGCTAGGAGGGGATTCCGTGAGGCTTTTCCTGTTATTCAGACGAAGTAGTCTTTGAGTCAGGGGGCTAAAGGGTGGTTTCATGGAAGTGAGGCCATACATTCAGAACCACTTGGGGCAAATTACCCTGGATGATTGCTGCCCCACGGAGCTTGTTGATTCTGTTCAAAGCTTCAGTCACATCCTGATGCTCTTAAGTCGCTGATTGGTGGAGTAACTTGGTGGTCTGGACATCAAGGAATTGGTTTTATCTCAGAGTCAGGGTCAATTGTAAATGGAAGTTTGGGGATTCCTCTTTGTAGTTACCTGATAAAATCACCACAGATTCTTTTGTAGGCAACTAGGAGAGAGGTTCATAGTGTGTTCTTGTGCTGTCAAAGCTGGTCAGGAGCCTCTTAAGTCTGGGGATGAGTGAGGGGCTGCAATTCTAGTGACACTGGGCCCTATTCTCCAGTCCTAGAGGACATTTGATTATACTGTTCCTATGCAGTTGGATTATTCTGTTTACCATATATTTCCCACTCTCTCCACTTCCTGGCTTTCTAGTGGTTGAGTAGGATCATATGAATAGTAAGAAGATTATGTGTCATTCAGGGACACAGCACTGAATTGCCAATTTGTGACCCTCTGGAACAATCTTTCCTCTGCTTTTGAGTCTGGCAATATTTATGATCATGACTGCTCCATCAGATGTAAAATGAAAGCTCTGGCAACCTGCAATAGACATACAGCATAAACAAGAAATAAATCTTGGTTATTATATGTCATTAAGATTTTGACAAAACCTAGCATATATTGATTAATACAGAAACTAATGCTCAGAGATGGGGTGTGTTTTAACAACAAAAACTGACTTTTGTGGCATTGGCTTAGGGGTAAGTGAGATGATTTTAGAAGCTGGAATAAGGACAATCTTTGTAATACACTGGAATATTTGATAAAACTGTCACCTACAATAACCTGGAACATGAATAATGAACCTAGTGTGTTTGTAGGAGAAGAGACTAGAAAACAAATGTTAATAGATGTTGCTCTCCCATCAAGCTTGGTAAGTACAAGATACCAGGAATTAAGTAGATAAATAGAGATGTACCAAGATAAGAACCGTGTTTATGGCTATTGGCAAACGAAGCTCACTGGAATCAAACAGATAAAAAGATAGTTATGTTTATGAGGTAATCGTTCTGGCAAAGAAACCAAGAGCGAGGACAAGACTTAAAATGCCTCTTTGGCCTCCAGCCTTCTATAGATAGGAAATGAGTTCAGACACTGCTCAGAATATTCCCCAATGCCCACTTCAGATATAGACAACGAAGATAATAAAAAAGAAAGGACTCTCTCCTAGAAGGTCAAGTCAGGGGAAATAGAGCACAATGAATTGGGCAGCTCTTCTTAGAGAGCAGAATTAGTATCTAAGTCAAGAAATATTTTCTACTCCAAAGATGGCAGGTCTTCACAATATCTTGCCATGGACCAGTGTTAGCTCTACATTTCCACTGGTCCCAGTCCCTATGCTTGTGTTTTCAGTAACTTTCCACCCACTCTCAACTCCAATCTTTCTGTTCTCTCTGAATTTGTCCATTCTAGATACTTCAAAAACTGTGATCACATATTTGTCCTTTTTACTTGGTTTATTTCACTTAGCCTAATGTTTTCAAGGTTCATCCGTGTTGTAGACCGTATCAGAACTTTACTCCTTTTATTTATCCATTTACCCATCAAAAGACATCTGGATTGTCTCTACGTTCTGGTTACTGTGAGCAACGCTGCTGTGAACCTTCATGTAGAAGTATCTGTTTGATTCTGTTTTCAATTCTTCTGAGTGTATACCTAGGAGTGGAATTGGTAATACTACGTTTAATTTCTGAGGAACTGCCACACTGTTCACTAAGATGGCTGCACCATTTTACATTTCAACTGGCAATGTATGAGGCTTCCAGTTTCTGAACGTCCCACCATCACTTGTTACTTTCCAATATTTATTATAGCCATTCTACTTAGGTGTGACGTGGCACCTCCCTGTGGTTTTGATTTACATTTCCTTAATGACTAATGATCTTGAGCATCTTTTTATGTAGTTATTGGATAGTCATATATCTTCTTTGGAGAAAAGTCTATTCATGTCCTTCACCCGTTCTTGAATTGAGTTGTTTGGGTTTTGTTGTTGTTGTTGAGTTTTAGGTGTTTTTATATATTTTAGATATTAAACCTTTCTTGCCAAATCCAAGGTCATGATGATTACCCTTGGTTTTAAGTTAGACTGATTTTTATAGCATCATTCATTCCACTGGAGAGAGGTTTAGTAAAGTGCTTGGTATCAATAGCGGGGCATCATTAGTGCTGAGAATCAAAGATATTCAGCTACTAATCAATTACCCAGACTCTCCACCTGTGCAATGAGGACTCCTCAAGCCCTTCGTGCTCCACCAGCAATCCAGGAATCCAACAGTAAGCCCAACTTCTGGTTCTCCGTTCCAGACTCCTGTCCATCAGTGGCACAGAAAGGATTTGATTTTTATTATTTTTGAGTACTGGCTTGATTTCTAATGCCAGCTTCTAATGGTTTTATGGTCTGAACTGTTAATTATCTTTGTAAATGACTTCAATGGTTTATAGGAATCTTGCCTCTGTGTGTGAAAGGTAACACCAAATCTGATTTATTACCCTTTTCTGTTTCTCTATTGCTGCTTGGCTGAAATACAAAATGAGCTGAAATATTTTTGTTGAAGCTATAATCTCTCTACTGGGTCTGTATACATATTTGTGTGTCTATGACTGGATAATATTTTCTTTCCTTTAGATGGTATTACCAAATTAGATTATAACATCTCTTACAAGAGATCTATTTGGATTGATTTAGAGATAAGTGAGCCTATGTAATGCCTAAAATTCCCAGAAATTAAGGAAATTGATCTTCTAATAATTTAAATGTACTAAAATATATACTATTATAGAAACTAACTTAAATGGTTTGAGAATTTGAGTTCATATTATTTAGGTAAATCTTTGGTAAATGAGACTAGTTTAATATTATTGGTTTAATAAAAATAACTATCTTTTGAGTTATTAGAATTAAGTATAATACCAGCATACATTGTTATTCTAATTAGGGATATTTTTCCTAATTTTATATACATTTGCTGATCAAATAAGCTAGCATTACATTTACAGATGTTTAAAATTATGAAAAATGAAAGTTTGTGTTTAACCAAATTGAATCATTTTTCTAGCAAACTTTGTTTCACCAGTAATCATGTTTTGTAGTATGTCAGCTTGGAAATAGTTACCAAGATCTTTAAGTAACTTAAAATCTTATGTAAATGCTGAATTGAGTTAATTAGTGGATCTTCATTAGCTACCCAGATCATTTCTAAATATAAAATACTGAAACATTAATCGCAAAGCATAATTTTAAGTTTACGTAATTTTTATGTACTTTTTGCCTCTCGTTTTTATATGAAACAGAGAGGCTATATATTTGGCTACGTTAATGAATGTGTTTGTTTTTGCAACTTCAGGATGTATATGGTTATAAACAGTTATGAGATGTATATTCACAAACTCTGCTAGTCTGTTAAAAATGCTAATGTATTACAAACAGTCACAACTATCTAAACTCCTAGTTTTCTCTGTAAAATTCAAATGACTGTGGTTAAAAACTATAGTTAATATATGTGAATGAGACTCAGAGCCATAGTGACAGAGAGGAACAAACTTGTATGCAAGATATGCAGGGTAGGTTTCATTAAGTAAAGAGAATAGTTTTTGTGCTACTGTAAAATGACACTTTGTTCCAGAATGAGAAGGAAAGTGTAGGAAAAAGTGAATAAATATAGAAGTTCTAGAAGGTTCTCAGAGAGGGAGTTTTACTTGTGGTGGTCAAAGCTAGGTGAAGTTTGATGGATTTATTTATAAGATTGTCGAAAAGAATTTTAATAACACACTAATTAATGCAAAATCAGAATTCAGTTTATCTCTATTAAAATGAGAAAATCTTCTTGGATTACTTGCTTGCTTTAGTAGGAGGCTGTGAGAGATTCTTCTCTACTTTCTGAGTAATTTTTCCATAATTCTGTCTCATCAGAATTATTTCCCATGCTTTATGTTGATTTGATCCTGTCTTTGATTACTTAGGAGGACAAAGTCTTCCTATTTTTGAAAGAACTAAGGTTCTTTATAATCATGTTAGCCTCCCGAGTGTACTTTTAAAATCTTTTATTGACAGTTTGGCGAAATATGTAGCCAGAAATTGTTTTCCATTTACTCATGATCTTGTTTAAGCAGCTGTTTAAACCTCCTGAGAACCTTTGATATTTTTGCCTTCCCCACATCAAATCCTAAATTATATATTTTGCACCTCTACTGTTTTTCCAGAAGCCCCTGAAAAATCTGATAAAAGAATTTGTTCTTTTATCTTATAAGAAAAGAAGTTCTAAAAAAATTTAAAAAAAAAGAGAGAGGCTCTAGAAATAGTTTTATCTAATATGTTGCTATTAATGAGTTACATGGGAAGAGTTGTTAAATCAGAAGAGATGCTTAACCTTCCCTAGACTGAATTTGTATGGATAAAATGTTATTATTATAAATGTTTCAGAAGCTGTATGCTATGTGAGCAGTTTCTAAAGATTTGTCAGTATCCTCACTATCTTTGGTATTTCTATTTATCAGAATCCAGGTTGCTGCCTTCCCTGATATTAGACACAAAGTATGATGAATATATCATAATTTCGGTTATTTTTTAAAATGTTAAGTTGGTCACATCTTTCTTTAATTCTAATCTACCATCTTCCAGTAGCATATGGTTTTGAATCAGGGATTTATATTACTCACTTACGGAGTTTTTTGAATATACAAATGTTCTTACTGAATCTCTTTACTTGATAGACTTTATATTCTTGGAATATTTAAACTAAATGCTTGGCATATCCATAGAATATTATGTCTCAGGATTATATATTAAATCTGAAGAACTTTTTTCTTCATATTATATTCATTCATTTTCATAAATGTAATATCGACTGTTCTTTGAAAATAGAATTATTATATTTATAGATATTTTGTCTAAAACTTTTTAAAACTGACTTTATTTTGTTTTGCATGCCCTGGAAACAACCTTCTTTGCTAGTTTCATTGTTCTTACAGTGAACTCTCATCAGATCTTTCACTGTTGAAAATGATCAGTAATGAGTTAACTGAAGCCATTTTAAGTCTTTTGTTATCTAGAGAGTTTTTGTTTTACCCTGAAGCTTCCTTGAAAGGAGTTGCTGAATCAGCCACGGGCTAGGGTGCACCCACAAAGATGGATTGTCTCAGGCGGCTAGGGTGCGCCCACAAAGATGGACTGTCTCAGGCGGCTAGGGTGCACCCACAAAGATGGACTGTCTCAGGCCTGTGAAAAAGAGCCCAGTGACCTGCTACCCTTGCGCACAGGTTTCCCATGATATTGCTTAACCAACTGAGTCCTTGAGTCCGTACCAGTGGATCGAGTCGGGATTTGCAGAACTCTGGTCCAGGCACAGATGGCTAACCCAGGATCGAGTAGAACAAGAATTACAGCGGACCGATAAAACCAATGAAGGATGAGGAATATCGCTGATATTCATATTATGTTTTCTGGATATAAGGAATCCTTTTCGCTTTCTTCTTAAGCTTTCTTATATAATTCATAATAACTTAGTAAGCTGTTTTTGTAAACAGAAGTGAAACATTTATCTTTTTCTCCCAGCCTGACCCCTCGAGAATTTATAAATACTGGGTGTTCTTATTTTTATGGCAATATAGTTATTTGTACAGTTTCAGTAAGTCTGTCCTCCTTGGTAATGGGACTTCACTGAAAACACCAGTTATGCAACCAAGGCCTTGCGGGTGAGGAAAGGGTTAAGAAATAAAACACAGTCACTAGAGTCAAGCTGCAAAATTAACTAAAATCAAGTCGTCTGAGGCATGAGGAACTGACTTTATTCTCACTTTAATAAGCCTGGGAACTTAAATTTTTTAACTTTCTAGTCGTGCATAAACACCTGGGTATATACCAACCCTCCAGAAAGCCTATGATTACCCTCTGAAGGGCTAAGGAAAAGAGTGTTTGTGTGTCCAGACCTGACATCCACTGTCCAGACCAATCGACATCTAGATGACCAACTCAGACCAATCCAGAGGCTGAGCATGCAGGGCCAACTCTCCTCAGGAATGTCCTTTTCTCTCTAAGTGATGCAGACAGGGCGAATTTCCCCAAGTGGGGGAAGACCAAGCACTGCACCGAAAGAAGAAGAGGGTCCTTTGGTGGGAATCGAAGAAAGAATTCAACACACACATCACAGTTAGTGTCAAAGGGAAAGTTTCCTAGAAAAGGGGTAACACTCCACAGACAGCGTGGTCTCCTCTCAGAAGCAGAAAGAGTGAGAGACAGAGTAAAGAAAACTGAGAGAAAGACAGTGAGAGGGACCTTGAGTGTTCAGGTGTTGCGAATTCAGCTTATATATGATTCTTTAGTTCCCGTGAGTTACAGTTTAGACTTTGTGTACCCATTTCCTTTGATATGGACATACAGTGAGGAGGGGAAGGGGAAATCTGTGGACTGAAAGGCCTGCTAGCAGTTTCCAGCCTTTATTCCGTAGATTTCCCATGGTTTTAGCCATAAGGAGTGAATGATTTTATTTGTGTAGGGCATCACATAAAGACTCTGCTGTTCCTGTTTCCCCTTCACAGGTGTGGGGAATGGGTTGTTAGCAATCCCAGCAGAAATCTTCCTTTGTTCTGCAGGTGTCCTCCGGTCATATTGCAGTCTCTCAATGTAGCTTGATTAACATTTTAATTCTCTTGCTTTCTCCCTACATTATAAGAAGCCTCAGCTTTTCTTTCTTCTTTGTAACACTCTGGGTATTTTCTAGTTGTGTTACCCGTTTACAGACCCTAAGATTCTGAAATAAATATCATTTATTGCTAGTCAAGCCTTCTTACACTTTTTGAATTTGTTTGACACTTTTAGGGAACTATGGTTAATTTTATGGCACTAAAGCTTAAAATGTTGCAGGATTCTCAAATGAAGAGATGGGACACCGAGGCTATAAGCAGGAAGCAGCGGTTATTGATGCCGGCGCCGGCTCAGTGGATTCTTATCCAAAGGCTGAGCCCTGATTGTAACATAACAGGCAGTTTTATACAGTCTTGTCATTCCTACACAGCTACAGATATACGGAAGAACATTACTTGGTTGGCAAGCTATGAGAAAACTGATGTTAGCGGAAGAGTCCTTGAGGTGGGGGGATGGCAGTCAGGAACGAACTCGTTTGAGCAGGAAATGGCCAGGCAGGGTCAGGCTGCCACAACAAAGCATGCTTAGAAAAACTGGACTGGTGTTTGCTTTGCTGGGTAATGAAGGTCACTTCCTGGCAGGCCTAGGAACAGTAGCATATTTTAGGGACTTGAAAAAGACAGGAGTTCACCAAAATCTATAGGTACTACAGGTGAAATCTGACTACAAGTTCTTGGCTTGGCTTCTTAGCTCAAGAGTCTTTTATATGATAAATTACCATTTTTGCTGCATCTGTGTAAATAATCAGACCAAATCTAAGGAGACCAACTTCATTTTGTAATCAAGAATAATCTTTCCTTGAGGTTATCTTTGATTAAAAGCAGAGTGACTGTTGAAGGCAACTAAAACTTTGCCACCCTGAAGCTGCTTTTTGGGATGCTGATTTTAAGCTGTTTATTAAGAAATGAGACTCAGAAAGAACCTTTGAGCCTACTCCCCACCCCGCCCCTTTCCGGCCCAAGATATTCAGACAGAAAAACATGCTTTCGAGAGGGATCCTAGGCTTAATCATCTTAGAATCTCCACCCTGGCTGCAGTCAGGGGGACTCCAGTTCCGTTAGCTGGGCACGCTGGGTGTCCCATTGTTTCTAAGACATGCAAGAATTTTCCCACCATGTACATTCAGCTCTTCCTCTACTACCTATAAATTGCCCATTCTCACTTCTGAAATCTAATACCCCATCCCCGCCTTTTTCTCCTTTGCTGTGTCCAAAAAATGTGTTATATCCCCAATGTGGCCTCACTGTCTTTGTAATTTTCATGCTTATGTGGATTCCCCATTCACATTCTCCATGCGCATGTATTAAAATTCTGATTCTCTCCTGTTACTCTGTCTCTGTTAATTTGTTTATTAGCCCAGCTAGAAAAACTTAGAAAGTGAAAGGAAAAGTATTAATTTTTTCGTTGGGTCCCCATGCTATAGAGAGAAATTTTGTTTCAGTGGAAAACTATGGGACAGACACCCTACCAACTCTGGTCCCCAGTTAGCAGTAGCTGGAGTTAGACTAGTCCTGCTCATTGCCTTTGAGCTATTTACACACATTGTAAATTGCAGTTAATTGATGGATATGCAAACAGTCTTCTCTGATGGAGATTTAAGTGACTTCTTACCTCCTTGTGGAGAAACTAATTTGGGTACTTATAATTTGAACTAGATCCTGTTACCTTGCACAAATCATTAACACTTACCAAATGTTCAGTTCTTTCAGATTCCTTGAATATCTGGCTATAACCTCTAAACAAAGTTTTCCAAATTTTCTCCCTCCTGTCTGACTCAGCGTATTCAAGAACAAAAACCCCGACCACCCAGATCCTTTTCGTGTGCTACACTGGCCTTTCCCCCCATGACCTGAAGAAGCCCTGTGAGCTAAAGCCCAATGACTTCATACAAACTTTTGAAGCACTCAAGGACTCGTCTGCATAGCAGAGAGTGCAGGAGAGGGTTTTTTTTTTTTTCCTGGAGAAGCCATTTTCTTGGCCAGTAAAAAAGCTTGGCAAGATACTGGGTCATGCATGCCCTTACATGAGAGGCAATCAAGGCTGCAGACAGCATTACTGAGGGCAGCAACATCTTAGCTTCAGGGAGCCCAGTGAGTGGTACCCCGCCAAACTTCTTGGAATCCACTGGACTGGTTATCCTCAGGTTCAGCTCCTAAGGCTATTTACTTCAGTACCAATTGCCATGTTAAAATTTTCCTTTTTTACTTCAGGCATTACTCTTTTAAGATATCTATCTGATGTCCAGGACTATAAAACAACTGACCTTTTCTATCACCTCATCATAAATGGTTCAACTGATTTTACAGAAACAGTACTAAAGAGATCTTAAGAGATAATTTTTCAAACCCTACTTGGCTCTACTTAGGAGGTTTATTCTCACCTTTGCTTTGTTCAGCAAAAAATGATATTTACTCATCTTAAAAAAAAAAACCAAACCCTCCTACTTCTTATTTTTTGCCTCATGATTGATTAGCTGAGATTAGAATGCTTTGCCCCTGAAACTCGTAGTTGCCAACATAAGAAATATCTAAACCTGTAGAGAATTTTAATGAGTTTATTTGAGCCAAACTGATGACATTTGCTGAGAAGCAAAATCTCAGCGGATTGAAAAAATGCTCTGGAGAATGGCAGTTTTACAGCTTATTTTACACATTCGAATCAAAGAAGGAGACTTAAGGAGGGTTACATGAAATCTATTGGTGGTAGATTAAGGGGGTGAGAGAAAGCAAAGCAGGGAGATCTCTGGAATTGAATAAAACGTAAAACGGACACATACTTCTTTTACATTGGTGGGTACAAGGTAATAATTAAGTTTTACAGCACATAGAGATGGTATGTGGGGAACAAGATAACAATGAGGGATTCTATAGTGGAGTGGGTATGCCCTCATGGGTCCCAGGGAAGAGGATTACTCTGTATTTCAAGACTATGTTATCTTAGATGCAAAAAGGCCTACTTAAGGTAAAGATTGACCTTTGTCAAGAAAGCTACAGCCCTAGGATGTGACTATCCGCCATGACCCACTTTTAGGAATTTTTACGTTCAGGGCATCCTAGGTTTTTAATTTTGGTCTTGGTTTGTAGGGCCTGCCATGCTGGCCTTCCCTGGGCTTTATGTGGGCCCTTTTTCATCCTTACAGTGATGCTTAATCATATGTGTCAACTTAGTTGGGCTAAGTGATGCTCAGAGAGCTGGTAAAACATTATTTCTATGTGTATCTGTGAGAGTGTTTCCAAGAGGAGATTAGCATTTGACTTGGTGAACTAAATAAAGCAGTCACCACCTTACAGCAGATAGAAACAGAGTCCAGGAGCCCCAGCCCCTTCACTTCCTGTTCAAATTGGCCAACAAACTGAGTTAACTGAGCAAACTGAGGGTCTGCAATGAGAAATTGTCCCTCGTTTTATCTGCACGTAAAGGAAGTCTCTAGCTAGCGCTGCCTATTTTCTGACTCTTCTAGGGAAGATCTATCCGTGTTTCTTGCAGCCTTTTCTCTCTGTAGGACTCAGACCTACATATCCACAGAGAAAAATGGAAATAGAATTGATCGAAAACCACTGAAACGTTCGCAAAAGGCTGTTCTCTTCTAATGGCAAACGGCGTTCTTACTGAGTCAGTTTCATTAGGCGGGTTCTCAACATTTCGGAAATTTGTTCCTACAAAGCTTACGAGGCCACGGAGGCAGGTGGTCATTGGGTCTCTCCGACCATTACGTCAGGTAAGTCTAGAACCTCCTTTCAGTGGAGACTAGGGCAGAACTTCGCAAATAATCCTGGTGACAGACCCATCCTTTTTCCTCCCAAATCGTTTTGGGCTGATACCTTGTTGAAAAGGAAAAATGAAATAAAAAATCATTTTTATTTACTAGAAAAATGAAATAAAAAATCAACCCGATCAAGCCATGTCAGACTGCTATAAAATTTTCTAAATGCTTACTCTCAACGTCTGTATTTGTCTGTTTGCAGACCTGTAACACAGTTCATTTCTCTACACTGACATGGAGTGAAGGGAGGCCAAGGCCTGCATGTCCCGTCTGCTATTTGAACTGTATCCTAGTTACTATTTTTCAGGATTTATTTTTTCTTCCAGCTTCTGGTGAACTGAAGGGACGATCACCATCTTACCTTCATTTTTTTTTTTTTGAACACTCAGTTCTTGATTGTTGGTACCCAATTTTCTAGCTTCTGAATAATTTTTTAATCATAAGCATCACATTCTAAGTTCCCATCTCCCTTCCTGCTCTCCAGTTAATGTTGGCGTCTCCACTGCAGATTCTGAGGAGTATTTCACAAGCAGTTAAATTGAAGTGTCAGGGTTTTGAACTTTTTGGTAGCATTTCTTGCTAAAGATTAAACGAGTTTTAATATTATCTGTGAATTTTATTTCAGAAAAATATTTCTGTATACTTGATCTGAAAGATTGTCTTCCAGAGCAAATCTCAGAGACTTGAGAGAAAACAGAAATATTCATCTAATGGGGTGACAGATAGAGGGAGTGGGGTGGGCACTGGATTCACTAGATCACCCTTTTTATTTAACTCTGCCACAATTCTCTTTCCAGTTTTCTCTGACTCTTTACTGTGTAGGTCAACTTAGCACCCTTTTCTTCCAGGCTCTGGGTTTTGAAACTTTATGATCTAAGAGGTCTCCAATGTTGGAGAAATAGGTGGGAAATATCTGCATGATAAGCCAAATTTACAACTGCTTTCTTTTAAAAATAATTCTCTATAGGAAATACTTTGAAGGCACTGGGAATCTCCTCTTCCTGACTCAAACTGGCTACAAAAAAATACCTCACCCCATTGTTATCCATAGAGGCCTTATGCCAAGGTGCTTTGCAACCCCCATCTCCCTACTATCCTAAATTGAAATCAAAATCTTTTAACTGGTTGGAAAAAAAACCCAACACATAGAGAGTGTTATTCTAAGAAAGACAAATACCATTTGATTTCATTTATATGTGGAATCTGAAAAACAAAATAAACGAACAAAACAGAAACAGACTCATTGAGAGAACAAACTGATTGTTGCCAGATGGGAGGAGGCTGGAGGGCGGGGTGAAAAAGGTGAAAGAATTAAAAAGTACAAATTGGCACTTATAAAATAGTCACAAGGATGTAAAGTACGGCTTAGGAAATATAGTCAATAATATTGTAATAACTACATATGGTGCTAAGTGGGTACTAGGCTTATTGGGGGGTATCATTTCGTAAAGTAGGCAAATGTCTAACTACTATGCTGTGCACCTATTATATAATATTGAATGCCAATTGTAATTGAAAAAAAAAATTCATTTCCCAACTTAAAAAAAAGAGAAAAAACCCCCAAACTCTTCAATTTTTTCATGAATTAAAACTTCAACCTTATCTACTGTTGAAATAATATACTTTATTTTGGGTTTGGGGCCTGGGTTTCTTCCCCGCCCCCCAGTTTTATTCAGATATAATTCACATATGACATTGTGTAATTTTAAGGTGAACAATGTGATGATTTGCTATACCTCTATATTGAGAAATGATTACCACAATAAGGATTTCATTTCTATAAAGATCCACGAATTAACTTACTAATAAAGAGAATAATGACAACTGGAAAAATTACCATGATGTCATTAATGAACACATGAAGAATTTGTGATTTCAGAGCTGACTGTCATAATTGGCACTGTCTCTTACCAAGTGATTTGTTAAAAAGTCATCTCCTTCCTTTTAGAATCAGTTAATTCCTCTCAAAGGGAAATATCAACTATCCCATAAGGCTATTGAGAAGTTTGGAAATTTGGAAAGGCTTTTGGGTAGAGAGTAACAAGGCAGAGCAGAAATAATTATGCTCAATATTGATCTAAAAGGAAAGTAAAATTTCATTTATGAGAAAAAAAAAGTCCATACTTTATAGTATGATTAAAGTTAATATAAAGTTAGATTTATCATGAAATTTAAAGCAAACATGCATGGTCTGACTGGTTGGCAAAGGCCCCACGTTAGTTTAAAAGTGTTAGTTCTTCCAACTGGAGAAAACTGTACAACTGCATCTGCCAGTGAATGTCCAGGTGAGTCAGAGAAGTGACCTAAACACACACTGCCCCCTGGTGGTCTTCGCCCCTGCTTGCTAAGCCTCCAAAATGGCACTTGGCGCTAAGCACCAGTGACGGGATGTGTTCCTGATTGTGCACAACATTCCTGGGGCTTCAGTGAGCTTGCAGAGGGGGTCCTGGAAGGACTTTTAAAATCAATCCTAAGTTTAAGAATCTGAAAAAAAAAAAAAAAGGCCTAATCATACCTAAGTTTTCAAAGATGGTTTTTCTGTGACATTCCAGAAATAATGATTAGGTGATTTAGAATTTTCTTTAGAATACAAAAAGAATTACCATGTTCCACAGAAGTCACTTTAAATATATGTTATCATTTTGATATGAATTCTCGCTTCTTGAATTCCTTGATCTCTCCGCCATAGGAACCAAATATCTAGTTGCTTTGTCACTGGAATGATCGTTTTCAAAGTTTTGTCCAAGGAATTTTAGATTCTGTATGTATTGAACTCAAAGCTGTTCATTTTTAAAAAATCTGTGAATACTACCATGAGACCATGCAATGCTTATAGTTCTTATGGTAAGAATAAGGTACTTTCAGGAATAAAACAAAATAGGAGAGGAAAAAATAAAGAAAAGGGAGAAAGAGAGTTAAGGGAAACAAAGAAAAAATGGAAGGTGAGCTAACAAGATAATAGAATTTTATAAAAACTGCAGAGCTATTCCTAAATAGGACTGCTACTCTATTTCTAAATTGTGTATAGAAATCTTTCGACAGGAGTACAAAGAAGACAAGAGTCTATTATACCCTCAATAAAGCTGGAAGGAAAAAAAAGAGGTCATTACCCAAGTTTTGAAACAGTAGATTATACAAAATATTTATGAATTACTTGATTGGATAGAGAATCATGCCTACCATCTGATAAATGCATTTTCAAGTTACACTTCAATAAAATGTAGCACCTATGGACAATTTTTGTCATTTGAAAGATAATGCTAAAGTGGGGAGTGTTCTCTAACATACAGCATGTAACCACCATTCTGCCTGCTTTTGAGTTTGATGCTGTCTCTCACTTGTCTGTCAGATGGTTTGATGGATTAGAAAGGTGTGTGGCCCCCAGTGTTCAGTGTAAAGATCGCTTCATTCCCAAAGACCTCTGAAGCAAATATTGATGAGCAAGGTGATTATCAGGAAAATACTGATAAGCAAACTGTTAGTTGGTTTACTGTCTTACCTTCCTGGAGCAAGAATTCCTGGCATATGCAGCTATTATCTTTGTTTGGTCTCAGTATTGTTTAGAATAGGGACAGGAAATTTGTTTTAGCTTTTCAACTCTGTGTTCACGGTTGTTAATTATTTTTTAAAATAATGTGTTATATACCTTTTATATGGGCAATGTATTTTAAAACAATTTTTTTTCTTTAGCAAGCAATTATACTTGAACATTCCTTAAGAAGTTTCTAGGCTACTGATAAGCCATTCCCTTAAGTCCAATGCACCATTCTCTCCTTTAATTATAGTTTGTTCTTTCTTAGGTTGGGCAAAGGTAAAGTAGTTAGCCTCTGTGCTGGGGGCCGTGTCCTTACTAATGTGGGACCCCATGATGAAAAGGTTACAAGAGAGATGAGTTTTCCTCAGCCTTTCGGGCAACACATCTCTCTCACTAGCTGTCAGCAACCAGCAGCATACTTCCCTTTTTACCACAGAATGCTGCGTAAATATCTTTTCTGTATTCTACAGTATGTAGTAGGTTGGGCAGCAGTGGTTTAGGGTGCCATGTTTTATGGAATATGGCATCTTTTAAACACTAAAGTCACACATGGCCCAATGGAACAATCACATTATGAGAAAACACACCGAAATGAAGACCCTCTAAGGGAAGCAACATAATTGCTTATTTCTGAGTAATCAGAGCTGAATTCTAGTAAGTGAACCTTAGTTTCATTTAATAGAAAGTCTCTCTAGGTCTTAGAGACTTTTTTGAATTACTTCAAAAAATGCTTATGCTTTTTAAAGACACTCAAACAAGGAAAGACTAAGTCTATTAAACAACTGCACTCTAGGAATTTATTTCAAAGTCTTTCATTTATTTGTCCGCTGAAATACATTTTTTCCTTTTGTCTGATGAGAAAGATCAAAGTAGAATTAAAACTAATCAAACCCCAAACAAATCTGCACAAAATTCCATCTTGCCTTATGTCAATAACAGCTATTTTGCTTCTT